>NW_008657181.1:10475-19477 GCF_000695815.1 Acanthisitta chloris | reverse complement strand
TGCCTGCCTGCGACACCACTGGTGCCTGTTTCACAGCGTGTCACCCGAACCTTCCCCTCCTGCCTTGCCGGGGAAGGAGTATCCCACGTGTCCCGGGCGGCGGCATTGAGCCCAAGGGGAGCGTGGTCGCATCTGCCTGCTCAGCCCGACACATGGATCCAGGGTTCGGGTTTGTGGCTGCCTTCACACACCCTCTCTGAGCTTTCCTCACCTCGGTGCAATCCCTTCTGGTAACAGTTGGGACACTGAGGCTGGTTGCAAGACTGCCTGTGTAAGTCCCTGCCAAGATTTTCCCATTGTCACAGCTCACTGAGTTCCTTCCCCTTCCTCCACCCACCAAATCCTGCTGGGTTACTGGAAAAGCTGCAGACCGAATGTACCAGTGTCTTCAGGCCACCTATGGGAGCGAGGGGTTTTTCCAGGAAAAGCACATGAGACAATCACAGTCATTCCTGACTTCTTCGCTACTTGAAATTGCTTCTTCTTCCTTACTGAAAAGGGGTCATAACCTATTTCAATAGCACAAGCTACTAAAGAGGCAATAAGTAAATCAATCAAACAATTTGAGTGAATCTGTGTTCTCCAAGCTCCAGGACACAGCCAAGCCAGCTCACCTGGTCCATATAAAACCCACTCCAGTCACAAATTCTGTCACTTTGTGGTGACCAGCCAGCAGGTGTGCAGATTGCCTGAGTGTCTCCTCCTCCCCACAAACCTTAGGAAATTTGGGAGACACCCAGCACAGGATGGGATAGCATCAACTAAAATAAACCTACCAAACCACCAAACCGAAAAAAAACTTAGGGAAACAATGTTGTCTACAATTCAGTAGAATAAGAGTCAAAATTTCTGTATTACAGGGTGAGCTTTCATTTTCCAAAGCCTTGGTCACATTTTTTAATCTCTATGCACCTCATAATTTTCAATATAGCACTATCCTACCCACCTGCACAGTGGCTGGTGCATTCTGATGAAGGTCACTATATAGGCAGACACTTTAATTATAAGTTTAAAGTGGCAATTAGATCTTTTTATGATCATGACCTGAAGAAAAATCAGGCTGCCTGTTAACTAGAGGTGGAGAACACTCCATTAACGAAGGCAGGACTGGGAGGTTCTTGTTCTTTTTCTTAAGGTCAGATTATTCTGTAGTTCTGCAAAAGCCAATTAGTTTTTTAATGCCTTGGCTCCCCAAACTGCAAAATGGAGGACAATGCCTATCACACAGGAGCAATGTGAGATTTATTTATATAAATAACACTGGCAAGGTTCTTGGAAATTGCCAGATAAACCATGTCACATAAGAACAAAGTAAATATGGCCGATAGCTTTATCGTGAAGTAGGAAATATCTCTGTCCTCATGACGCTGAGAAATATATGAAATGAACAGCCTCTTTTTTACATTGTGCTTTGAACTCGCTTGCTGAGCATTCCCTGCAAGATGGAACTCAGAAGGACTCACATGTTACTGTCTTAGCACATCAGACACAACCCTATGGAGAGTGAAATGCAAACAGAGAAACAACCAGAAGCTTTCTTGTACCATCAAAGATGTAGAAAAAGGAGCAAGGAAAGGTGGCAAACCACAAAGTTTGCCCAACAGAGAGGCCAAAACAGGGGAGAGAAGCATCAAAAGCAGCCACAGGCATCTGAAAGGAAAGCACAAGTGAATGGGAGGAAGACAATGCAATAATACCAAAATAAAGCCCCTGGCCCATTTGGGCATGTTCAGATTAAAGGCAGGGGCCAGCCAGACTGACAACCGTCTTGGAGCTCCTCCCCTGGGAGCAAGGCATCGGCTGGTTTTTGTATATAATAAAAAGGCTTAAGGCACTTCTGTTCGTGCCAGCTCCCTTTATTACTTGCACCTCAGTGAACTAGAGTGTTCCCCCATGATGGCTTTCCCCAGAAGCCTTACCTGAACCATTGAGGAAGTGCTGCTTTCTTCTGCCCACAAAGACAACATCACCACACACATCCCTCCCACCACTGCCTGCCCCACCAAACCTACCAAGGTACAAAACCCTGCTAAAGGCTTGTTTGGTTTGGCCATTCTGAGGAGAAAAGTCACAGGGTTTAGTCACTCTCAGGTGCTCTCTTTACCCAGCAGACCCCAGCTGACCTAATGCATGAGAACCATTAAGTGATGCTGGCCAGCTGCACTCCATCTTCACAACCAAAAGGGCACGCAGTAAGCCAGCTCTGTACGGTACTGCAGTGGTGCAAACTGAAAAGGCAGTTAGGAAACCTCCCTTCTCTTTGTAACTCCAGCAAGGATACACACATGTGAATGCCCTGACATGCTTTTTTAATGGCTCTTAAAACACTCAGTTCTTGCTCCACAATTCAGAGTCATCTGTGTCCTAGTAGCATAGCACACACAATGTAACACATCCCAACAAAAGCTGGGCAGGCTGTAGGTGGATTCAAAGCCTCTACCCTTGTCAAAAGCTTTTTGACAATAAGTCACTCTCACAGCCCTATTCATCACCCCTAAGTAAATTCTGCACCAGTTCTGGCATCTCCTATGCACTGTCCAAACCTCAGGATTCCTCCTTGTCTGAGAGGACCTCAGTACGAGAGCAGGCCCTGTAGCTGCCCTTTTCTTCACTGTATTTGTGAGATATGGAGAACCGGACTGGTGGGAGACCCTGGACACCACACTTGGGTGGTTGAGAGAACTAGAGCAACCCAGGAAACATGAGAAAATCTGATAGCTTTTCAGGCTTTTTGATGCCTCCACATAGTGGAGTGTGATCTGGCCCTGTCTTGCTTGAAGAATCTCCAGCCAAACTGCCCACTATTCTTTAATGAGATGCATGATGCAGAAAGGACACAGCCTGGTTTCCCCCACAATCTTGGCTCACCAGGCTGATGGCAGAATACCTTTGGTGTAAAATCATGGGAAGAGCCTGAGTACTAGATCTGTTGTTTCTCCTGGCTAAAAGATTCACCACGGAAACTTGGTTCCTTTGCTTTTCTAGATCTGAGGAGTTTGGTTTGACTTCAGGGAGATTAAAGGCGCTGAACTGGGAGGATCCTACCATTAACAAAGGGCTGGTTGTAAGTCTGGGGAAGGAGTCTACTCATTAACATATCTCTGTTTCCTCTGGGAAACCTTTGGCCTGGAGTAAGGGTCTGAGTTCAGTATCATTCTTCAGGCAGTAATTAAGCAAGAGGCTGTTGGAGGAAACAATCTCTTCAATCTCTCCCTCCTGCTCCTGTCTCCATAGACTTCTTGCACCACAAAACAAAAGTCTTTACCTGGGCACAAGCCTTACCTATTACCAAGTGTTGAGAAAGACGTGACTTCAGGGACTGTTGTGGAAAGGTCACTGAACTGCTAAAATCTGACAGCACCTCCATCACATCCAAACCATGGCAGCCAGTTTGCTCTCTGCACCTCTTTCCACGGCTACAATAAAAAGCAGGCAGCCCAGCAGTTAATGCTTGCAACTCAGAGTAATTGAATTTGCACAGGGCCCATTTCCAGCCCTGCTATTGTGCAAGTCTGGGAAAGGCACCAATTCTCCCTGTGCTCTCCCCAAGCGAAACAAAGCACCCATCAAGCAGCAGGCTGGCTTGTCTGAATGAATTAATAGCTGTAAAACAACCTGAGTTCTACACAGGTCCATCAAAGCCATTATCAGGAGTCTGACACTGGCTATCACCCCCTCCTTCAGAAACAAAAGCCACAAAGAGACTGTATCAGGCAACTGTGGAATGACCCAGCCTCAGAGAGATTTGACATCGTGCAGATACCTAAGAGTAACATTTATCCATCAGGACTGCCATAGACTATACTTGAACCAGGCAATCTGGAGTTTCACAGCCACCCTCTTAGCTCCTAAGGCTTGGAGCCTTAAAAGATTTACACATCTAAATAACATCAGCTGCCTGAAACCTTTGAAGAGTAGGGCCTCAGGATTAGCCTGCTAACCAGAAGAGCCTAACTTCGTGCCACTGGGAACACCAGCCCTGATGTCTCACCTGATACTTCCAAAGAGGCAATTGAGGATTGAGAACCCACCTTGTTAATTAAAGCAGCGTAGGATCTTGCTTCTTAATGGGAGATATAATCCATGTTAATCTTTTGGGTGTGCTACTAAATATCCAAAGGGGATGTTTGTTTTGCAATTTCCCTCTTCCTTAATGGAAGGCAATGATAGGCTTTTCCCTGCCCGGCACAATCAGCCACCCTGCAAATCACAGCTATAAATATTTTGGCTTGCTTGATAGCTGTAGCATATCAGTGTCTTTCACCTCAAGCTTCACCTCAAGCTTCACCTCACCCATGATACATTGCTCCTTCATGGCAGAGTTTCTGAGCTGATCTCTTCCTGTTAAGCTACACAAATGCTGTGAGCTCTGTGTAGACTTTTCCTCAAGCTCTGGAAGCCAAGCTGATCCATACCGTGTACCTGAAGGAGGAGGAGCAAAGGAGAGCAAGCTCCTGCCTTGGGCAGCTCAGAGAAGATGCAAGCCATTTGCCTGAACCATCAGAGACAGCAGAGATGTCCCTCTCTGACTGAGGAAGATGGATGAGGCTGTGAGGCAGGGTGGACTGAAAAGGGGAATAGGGAAGGAAGGGGATAGGATGGGTAGTCAGGACCAAGACAAGGGGAAACATTAAGGCAGGGGACAGCTGCAGCGACAGAGGCAGTGGGGGAGAGGATGTCGAGGAAGAAACAGGGTTTGAAATGAAGGAGTGGGGTGACTGGCAGAGTGGGCCTGGCTTAGAGTAAGACATGAAGTTCAGCTGAGGAGCCAATGTAAGTGAAAAAGTCGAGATCATGTGGAAGAACAAGGCAGTTGTGGATATGGATGGAAAATCTAGCTATTGATATACTTAGATTCCTACCTGCCAAGTCCTAGCTATGAAAGCAGTTTTGGAGTTGCTACACAGTTACCTTAGCAAGGGCCAAAAAAAATTCAACAGCTTTTTGTAAAAAAAGCTTTTTGGGGGCTTGAGACATCTCTGATATGATGCCTGGAGAGGGCATGTATAACTTGTGACTGCAGAGGATGAAACTATTTAACCTGGAGATTTTTCCTAGGCGCAATGTTTGTGAGTCTTGGAGATAGTTTGTGAGTAAACAGTAGTAGAAGGTGCCATTAGTATTTTTGGAGAAAGAAGAGCAGAAAGGGTGTGCAGAGAAAATGGATGGAAAAGTGATGCGGGTACTGTTGTTTCTAACCTCTTGGACAATCACGTGCAAGTGCCCTAGATGAAGATGGCTTTGCTGCAGGCTTTACAGCTAATGCCATTTTAATTTCTGGCATGTCACTAATGGAGAAAGATTTAACGTGTATTTATTCAGTGTCACTAAAAATACTCCAGCAGTTGCGGGGGAAGGAGGGTAGGGCTGATCGATGGGGGAGGGTGGGACCTGCACTTCTGTAAAGACTGAAATGTGATGCTTACAAGCAGGATTTGGAAAGGCTTTCTCCCAGTAACTGCTAAATATCCTCTGCCATGAAAACCTGCTGTCAAGTGTCATGTCAAATCAGGAAGACTGTGAGCAGAGGTTGAGAGAGACCCTTCTCCTACGTGCAACCCAGTGAATGGAAAGTAATTGCACTGCTATGGCATGGCCTGAACCTGGCATGTTCTCACTGAAAACAAATACTGTTACCCTGGTAATGCAGGAAAGGTTGAATCTCGTTTAACTCCAGGTGAGTATGTTCAGTACAGAGAGTCCCTCTGCCACTGTTAGCACTCACTCTGTTAGCTGTGAGTGGTCATCTGGCAGGATTTACTCTGTTTCACAAACTCTGCAAGAAGCCTGGGGCAGTAGCGTAGCTGAAAGGGCAGATGGGTGCATCATTTTCTTCCCCCTTCTCCTGCCTGGTGCAGAGCCAGGTCACTGGCTCCTGTCTTGTGCTTCTCCCTTGTCCCTGCACAGGGAGGCTTGGGTCTACAGTCAGGGGTGGCAGAGCACCTTCTTGTCCCCTAGCTGGATGCAGCCTTGGGGCACAGACTGTGCATGCTGTACAGATCTGCCCCTACTTCCACACTGTGTACCCGGAAGGTAGACAACACACTGGGCAGAGGACCATGGATCTCTGCACTCCCTTGGTAAACCTGCCCTACCTTCCACCGAAATAACGGAAAGAGGATTTAATGCTTCCTGGGCCAGGGTGATCATGGTCTCCTGACTCCTCCAACCCAAGTGGGCTTTTGGCCAGTAAATCATGAAGCAATAGGACTGTGTCTTTGCTCACAGTATGCAGCTCTGTCCCTATGTTTGCTAAAGATGGGCTCACACAAAATGCTGAGGTTCAAGCCTCCATGAGCACCAAGGGAATGCAGATCCAGACTAGACAGCGCTTGGATGCTTTGGTGATTGGCACCTTAGAAATTACATAGATAGACAGAGCACAGTGGAAATAGATGGGACTTTGCAGCTTTGGCTCTTCTCTGCTAGTTATAATTATTTAAGATGATGTTTCACATCACATTCAAGCTCCTGTGCAGATAGAAGCGGCAGAGAACAAGAGAGCTCTGCCACCTAGGAGAGGATTATGTGGATATGACAATGTTCAAACCCACTGGGCTCTGCCACGCTGCATTATTTAAGCCCAGTAACCAAATTTAGTAATCAGCCCCTGAGGCGCTGAGAGAAAAAAAACACAGCTTCCAGAGCTCCTTCCCTGCAGTCCTCTTAGTTTCCTCCCTTAAAGGAGCCACCAGCTTTTCACTTCCTCTCCCGGCCCCACTAGCCAGGCCTGATCTCCCACATTGCTCCCATGGGAGCAATGGAGTCCTTTGCACAGGTGTAACACATGGCCCAGGTACAAGCTGTCACACACGGTGTGGAGCCTTGGGAGCCCATTGCAGAGGTACCTGCTGTCCCAGCTCCAGGACTTTAGGATGGAGGGCACAGAGGTTGCACCGGTGCAGCTAGGTGTGAGCTCAGGTACAGACAGGCCAAACTTACAGCCAACACACAGCCTGTCTGGACCACTGACTGCTTCCCAGCTGTAGTTCTGTACTAGATACTCTTATGTGCTCAGGCTTTTAATGCTCTCTGATCTGCCTGGAACTGGCTTTCACCTTTCTGGGAGCTTTGCAGCTCCATCTAAATCTATGCATGAATGTATCTGGTGGTAAAGTGTGGGGACAGAAGCAATTCTGGGCACACAGACAGGCTCAAACTTGTTCTTGGGCAAAGATCTCTCCTTGCTTCCCTTGCCCACCAGGTGCTGCAGCTGGTGGGAAGAGGTGGGCACAATCTACCTCCCACCAGCTCTAGCCTCCTCTCATCAGCAGAGCTTTGTCACTACTCTGCAATGTCACAGTGCTAAACAGTGTCACTTGTTAACCAATTTTTGAAAGGAATAAAGCAAAGGGAGACTGGAAGGCTTGGGCAGACCCTCTTCACCAGCATCTGAGACTGTAGGTCAGCTGTCTTGTGTTCAGCGAGCAGGTGCCATGCCACAGCAGGCCCTTGTCTGCCCAGTAAGAGGCCCAAGTCCACATACATGGCCAAGTTCTCCAAAGCGATCTGTGGGAAGGAGAGGTCGAACAGAGTGAATATTTAACCAGTGCTGTGTCAAATGCAAACACATGTCCACTGTGGTGTTTGCCATCACAGGGCACTGATCTTGTGCCTGCACTTGAGGCAATGCAGCTTAACTCCCTGCTGATTCTGGTAGAGCTGGCTTGAGAGATGCAGAATTTACCTTGGCATGTGAAGAAGTCATTTCAGTAAAACCCAAGCTCAGCCTCAGGGAGCCACAAAATAGTGCTGAGACCTGCTGGTACTGTAGGTGACTCTTGCCACCATGGCTATTAACTGCAAGGCGTGTCCTCTCCTCCACAGCAATCGGACGCCACTGCCTCTTAAAACTGTCTGCTGTCTCTCAGATCCCTCCTGGCCTTCCGCCCAGAGCCCCAGAGGCAGAGAGTCGGAGACTGCTGTTTACAAACACAGTCTTTTAAACCCTGTGCGGAATGAGAAAAAGGAGCAAGCCCAGCTGAAGGGCCCTGGGAGGAGCAGATCTCATCAGAGCTCGCACGGAATGTCTTCCTGAGCCACTTTTTTTGACCTAGATGAGGTACGACTGAGCTGCCAAGACAGGGAACAATGGCAGGTCAGCAGCAATGGAGCTCTCCAGGCCATCAGGGCTCCTGCCAGATTCATCTCCCATGAGCTGGGCCTCTGGTTGCTACCATGCCATGGAGCATACAGCAAGGTCAGCTCTGCAAGGCAAGAAAGACTTTGGGGTCCCATGGATGATATCAGCTAGTCCACGGGCTGTGAAATGTCTACCACCCTGTGCCATTCCCAGTTGCCAAACTGTGGGTATTCAGGATTGTTTGGGCTTTTTAACTTATTTGTTGCTGTTGTTTCTGCAATACTCAGCCTGACCAAACTCGAAAATGGGTCATTTATCACATACCTTGGATGCCATAGCACATATGACCTGTTGCACCAGTGCCCCTAAGCTACTCCTACCCCACAGCCATTTTATCTGTAAACCACAGGCTCTTTCCCAATACTCCTATTGTTCCAGTGACCACCACAGCACCAGCATTGGCCTCTGGTGGATGGTCCCAGCAAACAGGCACACTCAGCATCAACTCAACTCTCCTCCCTCCTTGAGCCCCTGTGCCCAGTCAGCATTTCCCTCCACCCCACAGACCACCACCAAGATGCTGCAAGTCTGTGCTGGCATTCAACAAGGATGGCAGTAGTGGCTGTCATGTGGACACTGGTCCTTGGAGAGCTGTCCTCATCCAGCACAGGACACCAGATGCCTGTCAGCTGCTGGCTGGCTCCTGCTGTGCAGTGCTTGGTGTCACACCCACCAGTGGGGTCATTTTCTGTGAAGCCAATTTATTCCAGTCCTTTAGGGGTCCTTTTTTTCCCCCCTCTCAAGGGGGAAATTCTCCAGCGTTGCTGTTGTGGGAGAAGTTATTCTGCAAGAACTTCTGAAATAGCTGCCCATGGAGTCAAAGTATGCTGGAAAAAACAGTCATATCATTCTGGTGTGC
>NW_008657181.1:1866-10452 GCF_000695815.1 Acanthisitta chloris | reverse complement strand
CTTCCCTCCCATCCACTGGAAATCAGCTTGCTCGATTCAGCTGCAAGCTCTTTGCAGGCAAGGATGAGAGGGCCACGGTTTGGCCTGCGATAGGACAGCCACCCAGCTCTCCTGCTGCTCCAAACCAATGGCAAAGCTAGTGTGTAGCCTGCTCTTGGGAAGGGCCATGACTCCCCAGCCTTCTCTGGGAACCTGCATGGCAACCCGACTGTGAAAATAAAACTAACGGTCCTGGTGAGAGCACAGCAAAGTCTTCCAGAGGCTGTGACTAACATTAAACCACTTGGCAAAGGGCTTCTCTCTCTCACTCTCTCTGCCTCTCCCACCCTATGGGAACCTCAGCAAGGGCATAACTGGAATCCCTGTCTGGGGAAAAGGAGGATAAAGAACGCGTAAACGCCCAGCCTGGGATTTCCTACAGCTATTGCTCGTACTAGGCAGACAAGAGCCACGTGCAGCAGCTCCAAAAGCAACTCACAGGAAGGGAAAGGCGTGAGATTGTTTGTGTGAAATACATACACCAGGGCTGGCTGAGGGCAGCTCAGACCTCTGTTTCCCTAGATGTAGAAGCAAGGCCCGGGGTTTTGCCAGCAGCCTGCTGCCACCCAGCCTGCTCTCTTATGCTAACAAGGATTCGTCTGCAGCAGCAAACACCCAGTCAGAGGAGATTTTCAGGACGGGTTGCTTGGCAGGGAGGGAAGGGGCGAGTGGGTGTGGAAGAGGATAAACCTGTAATGTTCCTCAATTGCGGTGCAGCAGTAGGCCTCAGATTTCCTCCTAGGGCTCAAACTTACCTTGGCAGAACTCTTATCAGTGCTCAGACATGCTCTCAAGCCAGGGAAGGGCCACTGCTACCTGGTGCACTGGGCTCTTCCTGGGACTGCAGGCTCCATTCTTTTTCCACCCTAGACTGACACATTTGCACCCTTCCTCAGGGCTGACCCGCTGGCAGCTGAAAGCCACAGGAGACCCATGGATGCAGCAGAACCAGACATACAGAAGTGATGCTCTGGCACAGCAGGATGAGGCAGTTGCCTGTGGGGGAAACTACTTGGGGGCTGGAAATCTGCTGATTGCCTTTACATAGCAGTAGGCTCAGGAGAGAAAACCCTTGTAGAGTAGTTGTCCTGTCTCCTCTACACCACAAAGCACCAGTGGATGGTCCCAGCAAGCAGGCAACACTCAGCATCAACTCAATTCTTCTCCCTTCTTGAGCCCCTGTGCCCAGTCAGCATTTCCCTCCACCCTACAGACCCCCACCAAGATGCTGCAAGTCTGTGCCAGCAAGGATGGCAGCAGTGGACGTCATATGGACATTGGTCCTTGGAGAGCTGCCCTCACCCAGCACAGGACAACAGATGCCTGTCAGCTGCTGGCTGTCACTGGTGTAATACCCCTCTCATCAGATGAGAACACCAGCCATGGCCCATCATTAGCTGATGAGCAGCAGCTTTCATTCCCAGCCAGAGCACCCTCTCTACTATGCTAACCTTTCTGGAGAGGCAGGAGCAAGGGAACAGCACTTTTAAAGCAGTCTGCCCTGCAAACCATGACCTCGATATTGTTTGTACTGAACTCCAAAAGCAGGAAGAAGATCAGACTCTTTGCATTTTTTGTGGGCAGTCAGTAACTAACCTCTGGGACCCAGCTGCTTACAACAGAGACTATTTCTAAAAGACAGCGATAAGGAGGACGTGGGTGCAGGGGGAGGAGGAAGGCGGGGAGGGGGAGAGGAGGGATACGTATGTCACAGCTTACCTCAGAGCCAGAATTAGAAGCTGGGTAAAAAAAATAAAATCACAGCAGGAAATAATGTGTGGCTTAAAATAGCAACATCAAATGGGAGCGAGAATGGGGAGTGGGTGGCATTTGAGGTTGTTGCTCTGTTCCTCCCTCAATGGCAGGGTGATTAATATGTCTACGCTACTTGTATTTATGTAACAAAGGGCACTAAAGGCCAAAGCTGCATTTTCACTAACACTGCAGGGGAGTCTGTGAATCTTTTCTTCCCCCCATAGCATTAAATGGGAGGATCTGATTTGTGCTTCCTGCCTCAGAAACAAAATAAAATTTTCAAAAAATCCATGCTTCAGCACTGCACATGCAGTTCCAATTCTAGGGCTTGGCATGGTGGCACAGAGACCTTTACAGCTTTGAAGGCATTATGTTGCCTTTCATGGCTCCCCACAGAAAGAGCCAGTTCCCAGTGCACACCTGTAACTGTGGTTGGGCCGTCTCTGGCTGGAGGCTGCACTGTAATAGCAAGCAAGGTACCACTGCATGTTACTACACATTTTCATGCCTGTTCTCTGTATTTGCAGTGAATCATAGATCTCTGAGACAGGTCATGCAGTCCATTTCCTTGCCAGCACAGGATTGTTCCCAGCCATATACTTAAACCCTCACGTTTCTCTTGGGAGACAATGATTCAGACTGATCACTCTTTTCACATCTTGTATCCTGAGAACTGCATTAAAGACTCTCAAACAGTCATGTGTTTTGGTAAGAAAGGGATATTGTTCTTGGGTGCATCAAGAACTGTTCAACCCACCACATCACTGCTCGCTGATGATGCTGAAGTTACCTAGCTAAGTGGCTGTCAGATATGTGCCACTTGTTTTTTATACTGCTGAGATCTCCTCTGGACTAATAAGAAGAACAGGCCTGCACCGAACTTGCAGTGAAAGGTAGGAAAGCATCCCAAGGGAAGCAGGAAACTTGTGTCTCAGTGGGTCACGCTCAGCACCTCCCACTCATCAGAAAGGCAGTGTGCTGCTACAGTTCTCCCCTCTCAGGGTTCGGCCCCCTCAGAGGGCAAAGGCAAGAGCAAAGACCTTCCTTCACCTACCTGTGTGCACAGCAGAAACCTTCCCCCCTCTAGCTGCTCCTATCAAAATACCTGCTTGCAAGTATCTGTACATGAAAATAGCATAAGACCAAGTTTGTTATGTAACAAAAACCTGCTGCAAGGGCCTGATCCTGATACTCCCTGACATCAGCAAGTATCTTTGATATAAGTTGGGCTGTGCTGCTGTCAGAGGAAGAAAAATCTGGCCCAGATCTGATGCAAATCTTCCCACAGGCAGGCAGAGCAGCACGATTTGTTTAAACATGGCATGCTGGTGGCTGCAGACAGAGATCACTCCCAGCAACTCCATCAACATGTATAATATCCTGCTAGTTAAATCTAGCCATGGTAAATATCTCCACCATGTTATCCCTCCAAGCAAATATAGTACCTGTATGTAAGAAATTCCTCACAACGTTTCCTGTCTGGAGCTGAAGCTTGCCAGGGACTGAATTTCCTGTGAGGCTACAGTTGGGAATGCAAAGCAAAGAAGCTAACAAGAAAATTAGATGATACATATTTGAACCTGCTCTACACAGATCCTCCTCAGCAAGCACATTTCCCCCCCTTTAAATAAAAATGAAGCACTTCGATTTTCATATATCAACTGGGTTATTTTTCATTAGTAATTCTTACTTTTACCCCACTGCCTCCCTTTCTACCAATTTTTTTTCCAGCTGCAATTCTGTGACTTACACATCCTGAAAATGAAAGAGGTTGTTTTTGCCAATAGCAAAGTGCTGTGCATCCTTTCAACCATCTGGAAATGGATTTTTTATTCTTCCCCTCTCCCAACCACACACGCACGTGCACACACACAACCGAGTCTTTGTCTCTTGGAATCATTTCCCGCACCAAAGCTGATGGCCATGAAAAGAATTCAATAAAAAAAGTTCCACAGGCATTAAGAGGCCGAGACAGAATAAACAGGGTGACTTCCTGGGCACTTGTTCTCATCCAAACTGCCACCTCATGAGGAAGTGATGAATGCAATGGAGCATACGGTTCAGTTGGTAGAGATTGAGAGAGGTAGTTAAGGCTCCTGTGTTTTTGTTCTGGCTCTGCTACAAACCTCCTTTGTCACTAAGAGCAAGTTTCCTACCTGCTTAGTGCCTCAGCTCCCCCAGCTGTAAACAGGGATACACTTTCTAACCCTATGTGATGATCAATGCATTTGTGTTTGTAACGTGAGCTGATCTCCAGAGATGAAAGAAGTAATCTAAAGTGAAAATTGCCAGGGTAACTCTAGGCTGAGCCTAATAGAGTCAAGCAGGACACTTTAGGAGCCAGAGACTAGACTTGATCATCCCTTGCCCAGAGGCAAATGTGAAGTGAGCTATGTCACCATGCTATCCAGATGAATGCAGGTCTGCAGGAGGAAGCAAAGAAGAGCCAGAGCCACACTGACTGGTACAAACATGCTTATGGTGTCCAGCTGAGAATGAGTAACAGCTGCTTGCTCATCATCCTGATTTCTGTCACTATGAGTGTTTCTGAATGCTGAAGTGTCCCAATGCTGTGACTCAGGGCTGTGAGTCATGGGCTGTATGTCTCCACTTCGTGGAATCACTCACTTGCTCTCTCTGATGAGGTTGCAGAAATCACAGATCATCTTGGGTCTCCTACAGTGGTAAGTCTTAAAAATATAGACAGATATTTACAAACACATCCAGAACTAAGTTATTCTGTGTCAAATACTGTCTACTGGGGATTTATATTAGAGATCAATTTCACACCCACACCCCACCCAATAAATCTAGGAAAAGTAGAAGTCATTTTTCCTTTCTGTGGACATTTAATTCCTATATCCCCAAAGCTCTAGTAAATCTGAGCTAAACAGGATGCAGTGCAGGTAGCATTCAACCTTCTGCTTCCCTAGTCACATTTTTAGACCTGAAATGATGACACACAGCGACACAATGCTTTTTTGGCACTGGATCTGCCTTGTCTAGGCTCTCCAGCCTTCCTGGTAAGGAAGCTTTGATCTAGTGGCATTCTCCTAAACTCAGTGCTAGGCTGCAATTAGTTGCACGCAGGGCTGCAGTGGGAACCCTCTCTGAGTTGGCTGTCCAGACCTCAGGGAATACATCAGACACGGCCGAGGTATCACCAGACCTGTGCTGACCACATACGACGCAGTGGACAATTTTCCCATCTACAGACTGCAACAGCAACCAGCTGCACATTCAGCTCGCCTCCAGTTTTATGAATTCCCTGTTGATACAGGTGCAGCTGAAATGACCACCACTTCCTCTTGAGATGAGGGAGCAGGGACTCACCTCAGCACTGATCTCACCGGCTGCGAACCTCCTGTGCTGTCCACCCGTACAGCACCTAATCAGTGAAGCAGAGGCCCCACACTGACAAGAGTGGGATTGCCGGTACTCCTCTAGTGGCAGGCACAGTTTGTGTTGGCAGAAGAGTGTTTCTTTTGGCATATGCCTCTTCTCTGAATAGATTAAGTCATGCCTGGTTTTGCAAATATCTCTGCAGCAAGGTGTTTTGCTGGTGTAAAGATGTGGTAAGGAATCTCTCTGCTCACAGCCAGTCTGAATCCTTCCCACCAATGCAGATAAAAGACTATGTTGGCAATCTCTCCAAGTGGGCTCCTGTGTGCCAGGACTGGGGGAGTGCACTTATACGTCTGAACTAATGCAGACAAACACCAAGATCCATACTGGGAAAGCAAACACAATGCTCTGAGCACAAGGACTCCCGAGTGAATAGGAAGTGACCTCAGCACACCAATTCCTCTATTCCCGTAACTCTCTGTGGGTTTGCCAACAGTCCTTATCATCCTTGCTGAGAAAGGAGCACTTTGCTAACTGATTACATCCTCCTTTCCTTGCTGTGGTCAGTCAGTTGCTGCATGCCAGAAGCAGCTGGTATGATTGATAGATAAGCACGTCTCAATGGATTTTCCTCTGTCTGCTGTAACCGCATCCACCCCTGCAGCCACGAGACAGGCAGTTCTAGCAAGGAGTGAAACAACACAGAGCAGTTTTATTACCAGTACTAGTTTTCTAGAAACACTAATCCAGGGAATCTTGACTTTCCCCATATTTCCATACAAATCACTGCAGGTCTCCATAAAGAAAGGCAGGATGGTCCCAACCCTCCCTATCACCCCTGAACAACAGCACATCCCACAGCCCAACAACCCCTGCAGACAAGGCAGTTTATCTGCTGGACCAGGAAGATGCAGGGCTCAAGACCCTGAGAGATCAGGACCCCCGAGGTACCAGCTCTAAGCCAGCATCCACGCCCTGCACTGATGCAGGGTTGGGTCTAACAGCACAACCTGAGACTAGCCAAGACATGTGCAAGACTGGACTCTTGGAGGACAAGCATGGATGCGTTTGGAATTTTACCCCGTTTTGATTAAAGCTCTCTGCACCTTTAGTTCAGCAATTTTTGATAGCCTGAAGGCATTCTGCAAATGCAACAGCACAGTTAAGCAATAAAATGCCTCAGGATCACCTCTACTCCAAGCACACTGCCCTCTTTTAAAAGCAGCACATCACGGCAAAAGTCATCTCAGGCCAAATCTCTGCGCTTTGAGTCACAGGAGTGTCATCAGAGATGGACTTAGCCTGGTTTGTTAAGTGACTAGAAGATGGCAAATTTCATTTTGGTTTCTTTGTTTCTTTCTGTACTAGTTCCTGGAATCTGGTTTGTAGTCCCTTCCCTTGCTGTGAGCTCACTCCATGAGGTGGGCAGGAATGTTCAAGCAGTATCTTCTTTGACCTTTCCAGTACCAAGATGCTTATTGTCACTTTTTTTGGAGGTTTCTGAGAAGCTCCCACAAGCCTCTGTCCCCACCATCTCCTGAATTGCATCTGCAGCATCCAACCACAGTCCCTCCGGAGGGCAGCACGGCTCTCACAGTGACGACACCACACTCTTAATTTGTTCCAGCCTGTTTCACACTGACATTTTAGCACTGACGCCATCAGCTGCTGAAATTTCATTGCTGCTGCTAAGAATAACAGCCCTTCTCATCCCCCACCTTACACCAAATAATTATTTTAATACAGTAGGGATCTAGGCTTATCTTTTCTAACACAAATCAGGTTCTGGTGGATAAAAGAAGTAAGAACAAAGCATTGAAGATGCTTTTCTTTTCTGTCAGGCTGGGACAAAAAAAAAAACCAACAGAGAAATCAAGAGTGTATTGCTAAGTGGTAAGAGTGCTATAAAAATGAATGGGAAAAGTTCAGACTGATGTGTTTTAAAGCTTTGTTGCCGGACAGTCTTGGGCACTATTAATTGCCTAAATAGCCTAGGCTAAGTCTGCCCCATAATTCTCTTACAGAGCCTCTTCCAAATTCTCTGAGGCTTTGTACCTTGAATATTTGCTTATACTGATGCAGTATGGGCATAAAAGTACTGCCAAATCAGAATTTCCCATTGACTTTGAGGCCTGAACCAAATCCCATCGACTTCTGTGGGAGGATTTCTATTAACTTGAATGGGCATTGAATCAAACCTAAATTGGCAGTGCTTTGCACCCATTTGGCACAGTGTAGTTCTCTGCATAAGGTGGAGAATCAGGTCCAAAGACACTGAGAAATGCTTTAATTAAGAACATTATCGAGAAGAGCAAGCTTTCCCATCGTTAAGCTGATAAACTGAGTTTGTTCTCTACTTTTAAAGGCAAAGGGTCAGATTTTCAAAGACACCAGGTCTAAAGCTGAAGCTGAATGCTTACAGGATTTCCAAGAAACATTAAAGACAAATCAGGTGCTGAGAAGCCTTTCAAATCAACAGGTCTGTTCGCTTATTTACAGGCTTTCAAAAATCCTAGGAGCTACAAATTGGCATATTTTGTAGCCTTATAAACCTATTTTGGTAGATTTACAAATCTAATCAGAGGCTATACGATGACCATTATCTGAAGCCAGCAGCCAGCTCTACTCACTGACCCCTGATCAGGTCTGGGCCCTCACTGGCACAATGAGAAGCAGCTGCAGTAACTGCACAAAGTATTGCCCCCCATGACCATCCCTCGCCGGAGGAGACCAGCTCTCTCAGGAGCAGCAAGTTATCCGCCATCCCTTCAGGTCAGGGCTGACAAAGGCCTTTAAAAACCAGACACACAGAGGTCCTGGAAATGTTATTTTCAACCTCTGCTGGGGAAGTCAGTGGCTAGGACAGCTTCCTCTCCAGAAGCAGACCTGAACCTAGACAGACTAGCATCCGGTCAAGGAGAAAATTCTCACAACCTCTTTGTTACTGTTTCCCCATCAACTCTGAGGTCTGGCATCATTTCCTATGCTGCTGATGACCCTCTTGGGCACCTTCCTCTACTGCTTGATCTTTAGAAACTGCTGCATTCATTATTTCTGCATCTCCCTTTTCTGCAAGAGTAAGGGAAGACTTAGGAGCTGGCACTTCTGACAGATCCTTTGGTGACTTGGCTGAAGTTATTTTGCCTGGCTATTATTTTTCATTTGGACTAGAGTGTTTGCCATAGTCTTGTTCTGGAAAGTACAGGGAGATCGATCATGAGGCATGAGGGACACACAAAGCTGCTTTAAAATCCTAGAGGCTGCAAGACAGAGAAGATGAAAGCAGCATTGTCACACTAAGAAACCTTCCCCTGAGATGCCGCAGGGGAAGAGATCCAGAAAAGGTTGATACTAGAGAGGAAAGCAAAGAGAAAGTGAAAGTGGTGTCAAAGCCGAGCTTTGAACATGAAGTACAGGAGCTAGGAATATCTCCTCCAAACCCTGGCA
>NW_008657181.1:0-1855 GCF_000695815.1 Acanthisitta chloris | reverse complement strand
CAGCAGGGTCACTTGCCACTGGGTCATCAGGAGCGTCTCTCTGAGCTGACATGCCTCTCCCAACAGACGTCAGGATGGGCCTGTCTGGAAGCCTGAGGGATAGCTGTGGCCACCTGATTTCCTCAAACCCCCATGCTAACCTCTCCCTCTCTTCCTCACCATGACTAATTTCCCCGCACCTCCTCCCACACACACCCCCAGTTCCTCACCCATTGCATTTTTATACACAAAAGAAACTTGCTAGATTACGCCACCTGCTACTGGGATAAGTACCAGGTAAAAAGATAGGAATGTACCAGGGAACACAACTCCTACAAAACAAGGAAGGCAAGAAAAATTTCTGCCTGGCATTGGCATGCGCAGGAGCAGCTCTCAAACCAGCTCCTTCTGATAAGAGCCCTGTTTCTGGGTCGGAGTTTAAAACATACTCTTGAAAAACACATTTAAGTTGCTAAAAAAGCTGTTCACTACAAACAGTAAGGCCTCAAATACACTCGTGCCCATGCTGGGGAGTCAGCAGGCCAGATCATACCAGAGCTGGTTCAGCTCCAAGGGAGTAAGTCATGACTTGGAGCCATGCACTGCAAGCCAAGCTGTGCCCAGCAGTGTTCCTGGGTGTGAGCAGGAGCGGCGCTGCCCCATCATATACTTTTTGCTTTCTTTTGCTGACACCTACAAAACTGCTCCCAGCTTCGGGCTGTGGCTCTGGTTTGTTCAGTACCAGTTCTATTGTGGTGCTGCTCACCCGAGGACCAGTTTTGACTTTCAGCTTCCCCAGGGAGAGCAAGAGGGGGGAATGGGCCTACAGTTTTATTTGTTGCTTACACCAAAAAGAATTATCTAATTAAAAATCACTGGAAACCACATGCATTTGCCGAAATGGCTCCTCTTCAGAGGAATCTCTCGAGGCAAACAAGTGAGCAATTTTTCAAGGGTTTAGACATTTATGAAAATAGCCTCTATAGTTACGCTCACTAGGATAAAATTACAAGTGTTTTCAATCCTCATACTTCGGGGCATAAGTTGATCCTCAGCTGGGGGCCAGAGAGGAATTTCCTCCCAGAGGATATTATTGTTCTGCGAGGTATCTCAGGGGAGATTCACATCCTCCAGAGTATCTGGCATGAGCCACTGGAGGAAAAAAAAAAAAAGGCAACAGAATGAAAAAAAAAAAGAGATACTGCTCGAAACAAGACAGTGCTCTGGTGGATAACATGGGATAAAAATGTTTCTAAATTCGTGGTAGCTAAAGTAGGCCTTAGTGACAAGGTAGCTAAACTAGGCCTTAGTGACAAGAATGAGCATTGTCTTAGTAGAACAATGTGAACCTACACCTGTGTACCTACCTGTGTATGTACACCTGTGTACCTCCTGCAGACATATCTGTATGTACCCACCTCCATAATAGATAGTTATACAATTGTGGGAAAAGAAACTCGAACTCATGCTTGGGTGAAACACAGCAATTATGGAACTCATGCTTGGGTGAAATCAATATACACACAATAGAACAATAGCAAAATAATGACTAACGTATGATTATAAAACAACTATGTAAAGAAAGGGTATAAAAATGTGTCCATCTCAAATCCATGTCGGAGTCAGATTTGGGTTTGTCTGTACCCGATTCCCAGAGCTCGTCAAAAAAAGCACCGCATATAATCATCCAGTGATTATGTGTTTTCCACGCTAACTCGGTCTCCTCTGCTGAGCGCTGCGTGTCGTATTTATTCACTCTTAACTAACCGGGCACTGCATTTACAGAGGCTCGGGCAGCCCCGCGATGAGCACGGCGGGTCCGAGGCGGGACAGGGATGCCGGGACAGGCGCGGTGCTGAGCGCGGCACAGAGCCCG
>NW_008657180.1:0-1848 GCF_000695815.1 Acanthisitta chloris | reverse complement strand
CCACGTGCCCCGGCAGGGTGACTGTCCGTCCGCCCCGCGCCTGTCACCCTTTCCGTCCCCCTGCTCGGGGCTGTCCCCGCGGGTTACCGGTGCCAGGCTGGCAGCAGGGAGCAGCCGCAGGGTCCGGGGCTGGACCTCACCCTCCGCTGTGTCCGCAGAGCATTCCAGCGTGGAGCGCTGGGCTGCAGCCCCCGCGGGAGCAGCCAGTGCCGAGCTGTGGACACGGCTCTGAGCCGCAGGAGGTGGCTCTGAGCAGCAGTGCAGTTTGCTGTGACCGTTACACGCTCCCCTGGGTTTCATTCGCACACTGAATTCCAACAGCTCCACTCCCTGGTTGCCCAACACCCTCCTAACGGGCAGCAGAGTGCCAGGGGACCCACCTGGACTCGCTCAGGTGCACCAGGGCATCACTGCACGGGCTCGTTGCTCCCCTCGGGAAGTCTCCACGCTGTTCCCAGGGCTGGGAGGCATTGCTGGCCACGCTCCTCTGGGCACAGAGCCGTGCAGAGCCCTGGAGCAGGGGCAGATCCCCCCAGGGATTCCCAAACCCACACCCACTGCAGAGGCTCTGGATCTGCTGAGGGGATCATGCCCACGGAACACCTTTGGGGCACGCTGGGTATCCAGGCAGTTTTCTAGGGAAGTCTGGGCCCAAGGGGGCCACCACAGTCCCGGTTCCCTTCTCCCTCGTGCCGATCCATGGCTGGAAAGCTACTGGTGACTCTGTGCCAGGTACTGGCATAGGGATGCTGCTGCTGCTCCAGAGAGCATTCCCAGGGAGGCTTAGAAGCACAGAATCACCGAGGTTGGAGAAGGCCTCTAAAATCATCAGTCCAACCCTTAACGTGTCACTGCTGTAACCTCTAAACCCTAAACCATGTCCTCCAGTGCCAGATCCAGACACCTCTTAAACACCTCCAGGGACGGTGACTCCACCAAACTGGAAGCCTTTACAAATGTTTAGGTCTCTGTGGTGTTTAAGGGACTGTTTCTGGCACGTTCTGACTCTTGGGCATGCAGGAAGGACTTCCAAAATCCCATGGTTTGCATGCTCCCTCTCAAACCTGCCCACGTTCTCCTGCCTCCTCGGCCCAAGGCGCGTGTCCCCTCCCGTCCTCGCTGCAGCTCTGTGCCATGAGCTGTTCCCCCTGGCAGGCTGTGGCAGCCCTGGAGCCCCGTGGGCTCCAGCCTTGGGGCTCTGCCACCTCGGAGACACTGACATCTTGTCATTCTTCTTTAATTTCACTCAGATTCCAGGCTGAAGTGTGATGCCAAATTAAAAATCTTGCCCTGGGCTGTCTGCAGGGCCTCTGGGCCGCTGCGGTGCCAGCATCTGCCAGGGAGAGCCCCGGTCCCGTGCCAGAGGGCGGCGGGGGAGGCTCCACTGGCACCGAGCTGCCGCTGCCTTCCCACCCCCTCGGCCTGTGGATCGCTCTGGAGCTGGGGTGAAGCCTCTGGGCTGATCCCCCGCCCTGCTCCGATCATGGGTGCTGTGGTTTGAGGCCACGTGAGGCATCATACAGGCACCGTGGGGAGCAGGTGGGCCTGGGCATTGTTGAAATTTAACAGGGCATGTCCCTGTCTGCCAGCTCTGCACAGCACCGTGTGGTGCAGGCAGGGCCCAGGCACAGAGCTCCTCGGGCTGCCCCAAGGCTTTCCCTGTGTTTACATGAAAAAATCCTGGGGTTTCTGCACATTCAGAGCCTGCAGAGGCCCCCCCGACACGGGGGGCTCCAGGCTCTGCCATGGTGAGGGCAGGGAAGTGCCCCGAGCCAGCCAGAGTGGGTGGTTAGCCCGAACTGGGGCTCGTTGGAGGGGCTGGGGGGAGGGGCCAGGCGAGCCCAACCC
>NW_008657179.1:5170-8508 GCF_000695815.1 Acanthisitta chloris | reverse complement strand
TCCGCTGCCCTCTGCTCTCTGCCTGCTACCCTCTTCTTGCTGCCCACTGCTCACTGCCCTCTGCTCACTGTCCTCTGCCATTTGCCATTTGCCATCTGCTCACTGCTCACTGCCCACTGCTTGCTGCCCATTGCCCACTATGCCCTGCTCACTGCCCTCTCTGCCTGTGCTCCTGGCCAGGACTGGGAGCGAGGTGAGGGGAGCAGTGCAGGGGGTGCAGGGCTCCTTGCTTGGCTTTGGGCACTCACTCTCTGGGTGCCTGTGCCAGAGGCACAAGAGCATGTTCTCCCATGGGGACACACCTGACCAAAGCCCCTCGTGCTCAGGGGCATGAGGACAGACTCTCTTGCAAGAGCCCAGACAAGTGACCAGGAGCAGGTTGTGGGAGCATGGACACTAGCAAAGGGATCAGGCTGCTGACACTGTGTTAAGGTTCGCACTAAGTGAAGATGGATGTACAAATCCCACGAAATTCAGGGGATTCTTTCCCAAAGTCAATACAATTCTCTTAGTTAAAAGATGCAGCTGGAGGGTGACAAAACTGGAGAAACTGGAAATGACTAACAGGAGGATGAACAAATGAAGTCTGGCCTAAAAAGGCACAGACACTGGGTAAGAGCCACCAATGTGCTCCTGTACACATGCAAGCAAACACAAAAGCAGACAGAGCAACTGCACTACACAGTTTTGACTGAGAATAACCTTATCAGACACTAGTGCAAGGCAGGTTACAGGTGGGACACTGCAATAGTTGCCTGCAGATGTGCAGGAAGAAGCGACTCCGTTGTGTTGTGGAGGAGTGATGCCGAATGCTGAAGAACCCTCAATTTGCCTAAACCATTTTAATCTTCTGAGATATAACCCTGAACTCCTATAGGTAAAAAATTCACACCTAAATAGGCAAAGGGGAGAAATAAGACTACTCCGGAGAACAGACTTTAAAACCAGTGGTGGTGAGAGTGATATATTTAGGAGCTCACAGAGGCTGCTGAGGCAGAAAACATCATCGTTATGAAAAGTCTCCAATTACCCCCACACTAAGTGAGTAATGTCACATCAGCATATCGTGGAGTTGCTACATTTCAGATACCACAAAGGCTTGATTTTTGGAGCAGCTGCTTGGAGAACATAAAAGAAGCAACTGGGTTTAGTGCTGAGCCGTGAGGACCTTCGTTCAGAACTGTGCTATTAGACAGCCATGGATAACAGGCAGTATAATGTATTCAATCTGGTGTCATTGAAAGAACAACAGCAACAAAGAAATTCCTCCCCAAAGAGGTTATTAAAAGATGAATAAGCTAAAAGGATAACATGGTTGTAAGAAGCATGGAGATTCTAAAATGGCTGAGAAGATTCTCTATCTCCAGGAGGGAAAAGCTATGGCTACAAAGCTCACTGAAGAGGGCTATCAGAATATTAAATTAAAAATAAAATACCTTTCAGAATGTGAAGCTGGTGTAGACTGTGTCCATATGCCAGCAGGGGAGATCCCGAATGGGTTCCAAGGTACCAAATGGATCTAAAAGCAGATCTGAGCGGATTCTGTTTCCTCACATGGATCCAGACTGCAGCCCACTGGCCTGCATGAAGTTACTGGGGTCTGTGCTCAGTACATGGAGAGGGAATGGCTGACTGAGAACACTGGTATTTTTGGCAGGAGATGATAATAGTCCACCTCCATGAGATGAGGGGCAATTTACTCCTCAAGGACCTGGCACCACTTATGGCAAAATTTGAGCTTCTCCCATGCATCAACCTGCCTGTCCTCAGCTTCTTTTCTAGTTTTAGCACTGGACAAAGCTCCTTCTCCTTCCAGAGGCCCTGGTGAGATGCCAGTAGGAGTTGCAGTGCCAGCACCTACACTCTCCATTTCTGCTTGCCCAGGAATGTGAGGGAAGTGGGTAGGTCTCCCTTGGTTGACCACTCCTGGAGATCAGGACCTGGGGGAGACAGAACTTCGGCTTCATTTAAACTGGCACACTCCTGCTGTTATCATACCTGCCCCCAAAGCTGTTCTCAGGGCCCTAAGGGCACTAACAAGCCCTTATAGCTCTGATCAGCCTCACTCAGGGCTTGCACCCCAGCCCTGTCCAGGAGTCCCAGTTCAGTCCCCGTCTGAGCTGTGTCGAGGTGTGCTTGTCTCCAATGCTCTCACTGATGCACCCATGGCTGTGCCCAGCCCTGGGTCTCTCTGGGCCTGACCTGGAGACTGGCCTGATCCTGGTCCCAACCTGCAAGCTTACTTTCCAGGTTGACCTCAGGCCTGCCTCAGCCCCATGAGCTGCCCCACAGTCTGGGCTGCCCCACGAGACCACCCTGCATGGTGGGGCTGACCGTGGCCTCCTGCAGACGTGCTGTAGTGTGGGGTTACCTGGGATCTGCATCAGGTCATCCCGAGATGCTGCTCAGGTGTAAGCCCAAGTGTTTCCTCTCTTCTCTAACAGCAGCTGTTCACAACGAGTGTAGAGGCTCAGGGAAGCTGAGTTTAGTCATGGAGTGGATTGTGGTGATGCCTGTGGACAGAGGTGCATGCGTGTGTTCAGGCTGTCATCACCCAGTCTGAGTGCACTGCACTCAATTTAAAATACAAGAACCTGTTGGTTGAGTTGACCTGCTTAGTAGACCTACAAAATGTTTAAAAAGCTAGCAAAGAACAGCTTTCAAAGGGGTTTGCCTAGAGCTGAATTTTGATCCTGCCCCTCTAGTCAGCCCTGGTAAGGCCACACCTGGAATATTGTGTCCAGGTCTGGGCTCCTTAGTACCAGAGGGACATGGAGCTCCTGGAGCAGGTCCAATGAAGATGCTGAAGGGACTGGAGCATCTCACTTAGGAGGAAAGGCTGAGGGAGTTGGGCCTGTTCAGTCTAGAGAAGAGACAACTGAAAGGGACTCCATTAATGTGAATAAATATCTGAAGGGAGTGGCCAGAGAATGGCTCTGTTCAGTGCTGCAATCCAATAAAACAGGTAACAGCGGAAACTGTTGCACAGGAAGTTCCACCTGAATACAGGGAAGGACTTCCCTGTGCAGTCACTGAGCACTGAACAGGTTGCCCAGAGAAGTGGTAGATTCTCCCTCACTGGAGATATTCCAGAACTGTCTGGACACAATCCTGAGCCATGTGCTCTGGAATGGTCTTGCTGGAGCAGAGAGGTGGGACCAGTGACCCACTGTGGTCCCTTCCAGCCTGACCCATTCTGGGATTGTGTGAACACCTGGGATGCTGAGAGGAGATGAGCTTGCCTGACACAGTCAGTACAGCACACAGGGACATTCAGCATCACAACCACAGCTTCAGAAACCTCATTCCTCCCTGCGGTTACATGGTGAGAGCAAAGG
>NW_008657179.1:0-5129 GCF_000695815.1 Acanthisitta chloris | reverse complement strand
GCATGGCTGGTCCTCAGACCCTTGATTGTATGATGAAGGATCACATATGAAGAACAATAACCCACTTCTTGTGCTTATTATAGGACTTTCTGTTATCAGTATGTTATAAGCAGGTTGTGTGCAGAGCTCCAGACAATACATGAGAGCAAAAGGGATTAAGTTTGAGTTTTAAAAAATGAAATCTGTATTATTTTATTGAAAGGATACCGTGAGAAATAACAACATGCAGGTATTTCAGTGGAGAACACTCCTAAACAACAAAATGGAACCATTTTTTGGTATTAATTAAGAAGAAAAGAAATAATTGGATGAAGCTGAGAAATCTTAGGCAAAACACCCTGATGGGATCTCAGACAGATGTCTGAATGATCACTCCAGGAGACAAGAAGGCCAGCAAGAAATACCCCCAGGAGAGCCTCTGCACTGGTGAGAAATGACAAAGGTGTTCTCACAAATCCCCATCCTTGTTTAACTCTTGAGTCCTTACTCTGGGACTTTCCTTCCAAGTTACTCACAGAAATGGCAATTCAATTAATCTGTCAAGGCTTGTAAGGAAAAAATCATCAGACTGCAGGATTAACTGGAGGAATTACAGGTTCTCTCTGTGGCTAAACAATAAACTTAGTTCTTGGCAAGTAGCTACAACAATATTGCATCATCTAGCACAAACATCAGCCACAGCAAAGCCAGACAGGCCAGGCAGCATGTGCAGCCCAGTGGGAGAGGGGACAGGGAGGGACAGGGAGGTGGCAAAGCTGTGTCACCACTAATCACACTGCTGTTTGGGTGCACGTGGCAGTGCCAGCTCAGTTTCATGTCACCAGTTTTGGTCACAGGCCTCTCGCCAAGCGTCCTCTGCTCTAGGCAGCTGTCCCCCAGCTCAAAACAGCTGGTAGTGAGACAGTTTCATGTTTTCCAGAGTATAATGTCTCATGCAGGGCAGAGAGCACCATTGCCCAGCTCGTGAACTTGCCCAGATCAGTAGATTCTTAGCTGAGAGCAGCAGAGCTCCTACCATGCACAGAGAGGTGTGGGAGGCTGTGGTACAGTAGAAGTCCCTCAGGCACCTGTAACTGATCTAGTGTTTGAGACATAGGCTCTTCTTTTGGGGAGTTTTCATCCCACCAGGAATTTTGCAGCAAGGTGGGCAAACCTCTCCAGTGGACATTTTCCTGACTTTCATTGCCAGCAGCATCAGAGTTTGGCTCCAGAGAAAGTGGCCTGGGAGCATGGACCTCCCTTCTCATGCCTTGCCTAGCTCTGGGACAAGGACTACCCAGGACAGCAGAGCTGGTCTGGTTCACCAGGGGCATCCCACCTCCACCTTCCTTACCTGTGCTTCTCTCCTCCTGGCCCATTCGGGTGTGTGGCTCTGCTCCTCATTCTCATCCCAGTGCTCACAAGACTATCCATCAGACCAATTCAGGTTCCTAACATGTCAAAACACCACTCACTTGTCCCATGTCAGTTAATGAACTGATGTGGTTCACCCAAGCTCCAATGAACACCAGAAACAGGACTCAGAGCAGCAGGAGGAGCAGGACTTGTTGCGTGGGGGGCCCTCAGCTCAGTTCAGCTATCTCACCCGCTGCACCCTTCTTTCCCCTCCAAGGGGAGGCCCTTCCCCTCTTTCAGCTAAAATCTCCAAAAGAGCAGAGCTGAGGGAGCTGTTACCCCTGCTATGTAATGCCATGGCTCTGTCAGCAGCCAGGCAGCCACAGTAGCAGGGAAGATAGCAAAAACCCCTCCTGTATGTTTGGAGTCACAATCTGTTTTAGAAAGCGGAGAGGAAACAAAGAGCATTTGCTGCTCCATCTGTTTCCGCATCCCATGCTGCTCCGGTTGGGTTACAGCCAGCTGCTGCCACTGCCAAGTGGTAATGTGATAGTGTGACTGCTTACTCTGCAAGGGAGCTAAAGATGGCAAGGAGGAAAAAATTAGGACAGGATGATTTTTAAAAAGCCCCATTGCAGAACACCTGGCTAATTATATGCATTTACATCCTATAAGGAAAGCTATAAAAAAACCTCTGCTGATTGCTGCTTCAAAACATGTAGTTGTTTTTGTGGCCATGTATCTCCAGCTAGCTCTTTCCAAAGGACTTTCCTAGGCCATTTGGTATCATCAGTCAGCTTCACAAAACAGACAGGTTCAATGAAGGACAGGAATGTTTTTTCTTTGCCTCATATTTGCTAAGACCATTTGTCAGAGAGGACTCTCACAGCACACAATCCAGAGAGGCTCAGCCAGCAACTCCTGCACCCAGGTCAGTCTGGTCCTGTTCAATAAGGTATTTGGGACATTGGGTACAAGACGCTGTGCTGAAATACCAGAGAATTTGCCGTATCTGTCTGCCCAGCTCACATCTGTAGCTTCCTGACATGGAGTTACAGACGTGCTGGTTGGAAGGCACCTTTCCACAGCAGCTCTTCCACACCCCCAGATGAGGAAGACCCCTCATGCCAAGTTCTCCACCTGTCATTTGCTGATGTGGAGCATGTGCCCAAGTACAAACATCCACCAGCTGAGCAGCTTCACGAAAGGGTTCACAACTCCAGACACAGTTTCTTCCACCTGGGAGCAGCATCTGAAGGAATGATTGGAGCATGATCTCAAGGAGTTGGCTCTTTTTGCAGGGACAGTTGTAGAAAATATCCTTCAGCCAAGAACAGGCAGCAAGGGGATACCTTGGCCTGGAAACATTCATCATACATCACTTAACTCATCTTACAGTGATCTGGTGCTCACAGCCTCACAATTCATGACAGCAGTTTCTTCTCGTAGGCAGTGTGGTTTTGTTATTAGCAAAAGACCCACAGACACTGCAATGAGTTTGCCATGCTCTCAAAGGCTGCTCAGTCACTTCATATCCCCTTTGCTGTAATGATAGCAGACATCATGGCTGGTGGACTTGATCTCCCATTTGTGCATCACAGAGTGACCCACCTGTATCTCTGTTATTGCACCAGGCACCACTAGCAGAGGTTTTCCTCAGCCTATGTCTGCCTGAGCTGTGACAGCCTCTGAAAAAGTAATTGCAAAGATCTCACAAAAGAAGCTTTTCCCTTAGCTACTTCATTTTTCCCCTCTGGAATTTCTCTCCCCCTCCCGGAGTCACTGGTGTTGGCACAGCTCATATTCATCAGCACTCTCTGGCTCTCCTGAAGAGGTGGACAACTCTGGTCTGGCAGCTTCACACCTGTATGGAAATCACAGCCTCACAGCCTTCTGTCACGCCTGGTATTGAACCCCGTTTCACCCAGCTTTCCTCTTCCATCAGTGGGGATCTCTGCTCCCAAGAGCATCCTTGGTGCCAGCAGGTGTGTGACCCTCCTCCGGTGAGGGGGTTCTGCCCTCTTGGTGGTTTCCTTGCTCTGCATTTTGGTGCCCTGCTGACTTTGTACAGGTCAGCACAGGACTGCCAGCCCACGAGTAGGGCTCACCTGAGATGTCATCTCAGTGTCCTTGGGTGCCTCCAGCTTGCCCACTTTGGCCTCAAGAGAGACAGGATCTCTTAGTGCAAAATCACATCCCAAGAGATTGAGCCGCAGCAGCCAAGCAATGACGTTCAGGTTCTCTAGCAAGGCTGCCAGAGGTGTAGATGGAGAACAGCCTACACATTATCATCAAACCCTGAAACATGCAAAATAAAAGGAAAAAAAGATAATGAATACTTGTCTGGTCCCACTCACTGTGTTGGGCCACTCACTGGGGCCCCTGCAACCTCCCATGTCCCCAGCTTCTGTATTCAGTCTGCCCAAAGGCTCTTGCTAGCAGAGCAGTGTTGATCAGCCTGTTAAAGTTTTTATACACCAAGTCTGTGTCTGCAGGAGCCCTTGAACACAGACTGTCAGGCTCCTATAAGCACTTTCCCAGCGTCGCTGTTCCCCTGAGGACAGGTATAGCCTGCGTTGGCAAAGGCAGTAATACCTGCAGCCCCACGGGGAGAGCTGCTGGCCTACCCGCAGCAGAGCTACACCAGGAGACTTCTGTTTCCAGCACAGACCTAGTTTAACCCTTCCCTTCCTTCCCTGATAGCTCGTGCCTCAGCCCTGGAGCTTCGCAGCCCCACAGCACTCCTGCCCTGCCTGCTCTCCGCAGCAGTGCCCCCGGCCCGGGGCCGCCGTGCAGCTGTGTGACCGAGCAGCGGCGTGACCTCACTGTCTCTCTATTTGTGATTTAAAAGTGCAGTGGGACTTGCATGGGAATGTCTTCAGATTAAGTTACCCTCAAGTTTTCAGTAGTGCCAAAACGCCGTCTGCGAGCGAGCACAGAGCGGCTCTGTGCAGCACCCTGACCGTCACCTCAGCTGGGGTCAGAAACGGGCTGAGCAGACTCATTCCTGACTGCAGCAGACATTGGCTGCACGGTGTGACGTGGGTCAAAAATCACTGTAAGCGGCAAAATCCACTTGCTGCCAGTTAAAGAGTCGAGACATCCAGGCAGCTCAATGCCCAAGATTTGCCTCTGCGTGGGGTTGTTCCTGTTCTGGAGTAACAGGACCCTGTACAAGATTCCCTGGGCACATGGAAGCAGCTACTGAGATAGATAGCAGGGTCTCTGCCATGCCCCTGTGCCAAGGGACATACTCAAAACAGTGGCTGACAGAAGCTGATCTAGCAGGGCTGACCTTTAGTGCATGATTTGTTTATTCAGGCTACTCATCTAGCCAAGGAGCAGAGCTCTGCTTGTTCCTGAGGCCTCTGAACCTATGCTATTTGCAGCCCACTGCTGGATCCCTGTGTGTGCTGATGTTCCAGCACAGCTTTGACCAGTTTGCTACGTGCTCAGGACAGAGGTAAACAGCAAGTCCACAAAATCTGCACAGAGAAAATTCCCGGGGCATAAAAAAGATAACACATCTGGGCAAACTCAAAACGTGGTACCCTTACAGTAAGCTCAGGCCGACCCAAGGTTTGGCACCGTCCCACCTGACAGCAGGGACAGCCCAGCATAGGCAAAGAAACATTTTTCACTCCCGATGCTCCAGCGTGGTTCAAGTTCCGCCTGCTTCAGTCCTGCTTTCCATCCGGGGGGATGCTGGGTGCAGCACAGGGCAGAGCACGGACGGCACAGCCCCGTGTGCCCAGCTCGGCTGTGAGCCAGCAGTGAGCACGGGCTGCCCCGGG
>NW_008657178.1:0-4539 GCF_000695815.1 Acanthisitta chloris | reverse complement strand
CCCGGCCCGGGGGGTTATAAATAGCCCAACCTCAGCACCGCACCAGTGCAGCATGGGACGAGAGCTCGGGCCCAGCGCTGCCAGACCCGAGCGAGTGAGACGCATTGAATTACGAGGCGAGGGCAGTTACTATGGCACGCCCGGGCCTGGCACAGCCATCCATACTAAGCAGGCGAGCACAAAGCAGCCAGGCAGAGAACCAATGAGTAGTTTCCAGATGAATTTTCTGTCCTCTCACTCTGCTCTGCCATATCAAACACAAACAAACCACAAAACCATGCACACAACCTCTGACACCTCTCCTCTCTCCATGCTACTTTAAGAAAATCACAGCAGCTGAAGCAGAGATTTGAGCTCCTGCCCCAGTAAGCACCCCCAGAGCTGCTCCTTCAGCACAGGGGCTGATGGGTCTTGGAGCCCCGATCTGGGTACCACTCAGCCCCGTGAGCCAGCACCAACTTTCAGATCACATCAGCATCGCTAACTCGTGTTTTTTAATGATTCTTGAAGGAGTTTAGATGTACTGAAAGCTTCAACTCTTCCTCCTTACCAAGAGACCTCTGGGAAGAGAAGTCTCCTCTTGAAGAGGAGACCTGGTCACATCTCATGAAGCTGAGCTGCATTTCTTCAACTCCAGCCAAAGAAAACTGGTGTGGTACAAATTAGCTTTAACACGTGAAGGTGTCAGTACAACAAATGCAAGTTAAATTTTAGCTGAATAATAAATTAGTTTAATGAATCCAAATAAACTGACTAAATGGGTAGGCATTAGCTCTAGTGATGGCCCTAATGGAAATGTTCCTGCAGGACATCCCATCAGGGGAGGTGAGAGGCTTGTGGAGGTGCCTCCCTCTGCCTCCCCTGCGGAAACCACAGCTTCCCAGGGACTAACAGCACTTTAGGTGCAACAAGGACTTATTTGAATAGGGACCCACAGTGAAGCATTAGGGCTGCTCCAGTGCAGTCATTAAACACAAATTGGTTCTCACCCTTCTGTGGGCAGAGGTACAAGCACTGCATTTATTTCTCAGCAGCTTCACACCACTGGGACTGACTCGCACCGAGAGCATAGCACGGTGGGGCTGCAGTGCTCTCAACAGGGCCAAGCCCCAGGACAGCCATGGGGTCCCACAGCTGCTGAATCAGCACTTACAAGTGCTGAAACACCTCATGCTTTGCATCTGGCGCCCTGAGTTACCCATGCTGTGCTCTCCACATCTAGGAACTACATTTAAACCAGTCTGTAAACTTTAGATCTGGCCAAAACTTTGGAAACTTAGCACTGAAACTAGCTGTCTGGGTGACTCTGCTACAACAATGTGCAATTCAAACATCACAGAAATCGGGAGCAAAGAGTAAGACTAAGGCAAAGTGCAAAGATCAGCACCAACAAAAACATCAACTGTGTCAGGAGAGCATGTTTCTCAAATTTCAAGAGAGCCGAAGGAAGGAGTCACATTTCATACAGATACCGAGAACCAGTCGGTAATTCTCCAAGTCTCTGTGCTTTACTCTGGCACATACCTTAGTTTCAGAAAGCTACTGGGACAGCGAGAGCCCAAGGCAAGGAACTAACCCACTGGACTCTGGGTGCAGCAGGACCAGCAGAACATCAGGCCTGCAGACAGAAGCAGCTGTGCCTGGAGGCAACAGCTACAGCTCCACAGTGTTGCAGGGGGTCCCCAGCTCCAGCCCATGCTACCACCAACACCTGTCACCACAGTCACTGGATAAAACTCCACACAGCACAAACCTGGAAAGATCAACTCTGGCAATCCTGAGAGTCCTATACAATCCTCAGTGTGACCAAGAGCCCCACGACCCACAGAGGGGTTGGCACGGAGCTCTGGGAAGGATGGCTAGTGCAGAGCCTCACAAGGAGGGCTGGTGTCGGGCTGAGCTCTGGGCAAGAGTCACAATGTTGCAGTTGTATGTTGTTGGACAGCAACTATATGCAACTCCCTGTGCCTGCATCTTCCTCGACAGGTCGCAGTAGAGCTTTTCTCTTTAAAGTGAAAGGCAAACTAAGGAAATGCTTCTTTAAAGAAATGTGTCATGACTCTACTGTCACTCAGCTGCAGGGCACCTCACCTCAGTGGCCTGTTTCACAGGATTTTTCCCTCGGGACTGGTCACCAAGCATCTCAAAGCCTCCGTTTTTGGTCCTCTTCTTTCTTAGCAGGAGAAACGTGTACACTTCTTCAAGCATAGATCTATGTTCCCAACCTGGTTGATTCTACGATTCTATGATTCCCACCCAAAGAGGGAAGGTCTGTCCCCTGTATAAGTACCTCTGTGCCAAACTGTCAGGAAAATGGTAGATAACCACTCATCCCAGACTCAGTATTCTTAAGGAGGCTGGAATGCAACAGAGAGAGCTCCACTGGCAAAGGGGCACATGCAAGCTACACTGCATTGACCACACACTTGCAGGAGGTGAGAACCAAAGGCTGACCCTGACACACCTTGCTACTATGGCAAAAACCTGACCTGCTGCCAAAAGCGACAGCCACGCGCTGGTTTCACCTCTGGCAAGCTGTCCCAGCACTGCCCCAGGACTGGCTTTGCTTCTCAAAAGCCAGTCAAAAAAAAAGGCATGAACTTCAGACCTGTAAAGCTTCTAGAAATAACAACTTTGCAGCACGACCAATGGAGCATGGTGCAGGAAAGCCAAGCGGGCGCTGGGAAGCTGCGCCAGGAGAGGGGTGTGCTGCCAAGTTTAGTCATGTACAGACGACAAAGGCAAACACAGGACTCTGCAACACGGCGCTGGTTTCACTGTGCATGAGGCAGCTCTGTGTCTGCAGGTGGATTTATCTTGGTGCATGTTCCTGACCTACTTATTTCCACTTTTCAGCTGGGAAACCCAGGAGCAAGGCTGCTCTCAGCTTCCAGTGGGAGCTCAGCTCTTATCCCACCCGCAGAAATGCCCCGAACACGATTCCCTCGGGTTCCCGTCCCTCATCTCACTGCACAGATGCTGTGTTATCACACTCCTTTCCTCTTCTTAACCTTGTAGCGGTGATCAGATTTCTCTTGCACAACTTTCCTCCAGCTCCCCCCCAAAGCCTGTTAGAGCTGCATATTAAAAACCCTGACTGCCAGCAATTCAGCCCTTTCCAAAACACCAGCGAAGCTCCAAGGTCGGCTGACAGACAGCGATAGCAGATACCGAGATTAAGAACCAGCCTTCTGACCTTGTTGCTAATGCACAGCTACACTTGCCTCCACAGCAGTTTTTCCATGAACACCTGCATTCTCTGCTGCTCTGACAGAAGACGTGGCTGAAGGCAGGGGTGGTCAGGAAGCTCAGGGATGGAGGGACTGAGCTAGAAGAAAACAAACCTTTGGGCAAGGCAAGGTTGAAAGGCATTTCATGGTAGCCAGAAGCACTGCTAAACTCACACGTGAGAAACTTGTTTTAAGGCAGTGGTGACCGTAGGAACAAAAATCATCCAAGAAAGAGTGCAGACAGTGGCTGTGTCTGATCTCACGCCAGCTGACAAAAAAGGTAACTTAACCCAAAACTGCCCCATCAGAAATCATTATAGGAACCCCAATGGTTTGTGGTTTTGTGTGTTTCTGCACTCAGAAGGACGGAGTGGCCTCACCAGTTTTGTCTAGCCTGGGGGTGCCTGGCTCAGAACACGACCCCAGGGTGGGGAGCCTGGCACAGCCGAGGGGTGGGTTCCCTCAGCAAGGAGCCCACTCAGCCTGCCCACAGCCCCTGGCACTGGCAGCTGCCTCTGGACACAGTCGCTGCCCACGCGGGAGCTCACGGGCTGCACGGCAGTGGCAGAGTGCCCCAGCAGAGCCCGAGTGCCTCCGGCCCAGGAACCAGAGTTCACGATGCCAACGAGCACAGGCTGCCCCGGGCCTTGCGGCACAGCACAGTGCCCAGCACTGCTCAGCCCGCGGGCCCTGGCAACACCTTCCTCCTCGTCCGGGGCTGCCTGAGCAATTGTGCAGTGCTGAACGAGGCGGAGGATTTTTCCACCGCTCTTCGCAGCCCGCGGGCCCTGCCAACACCTTCCTCCTCGTCCAGGGCTGCCTGAGCAATTGTGCAGTGCTGAACGAGGCGGAGGATTTTTCCACCCTCCATCCTCCTTCTGCAATCAGCCCCTGCAGAGCAGCAGGGATAACACTGCGTAACTTTTTAACCCAGCTGCTGGCACTGCAAGCTGCTTCAACCCCTGGCACGTGGGGAGAGGGGGAGGCTCAGCACTCAGCTCCCCACTCCTGAGCTGCATCCAACCTGCTCCACCACCAAGCGCCACTGAACTTTGCTTTAGGTGGCAAACTTCAAACATCCACCTGGCGACCCAAAGCTGAGGAAGGAGGCGGCGGGTGGGTCACTCGGAGGACTCACGTGCCCCAGGACGAAGGCCAGACAGGCCACGCTGCTGCTGCCCCTTCTGCTCGTACTTTTAGAGATCAAAGGAAAAGGCTGAACCTGAGAAGAATGCTCAGACCTTTAAGCTCTTGAGGACACAACACACCAAACTGAGCAGACCCAGGGCAGGTGCTGGGGACAGCCAGG
>NW_008657177.1:0-613 GCF_000695815.1 Acanthisitta chloris | reverse complement strand
ACAATCCCTAAACCGCCCTTTTTTTTTTTTTTTTTTTTAATGTCTTTTGGGTCTTGCTGTATGTCTCTTCTCGGGCCATAAGACTGCTCGTTGTGGCCTTGGCCCCTTTTTTGTGATGGTTTGTTGGGCCTGCTGTCTGTTTGCGGCGGGGGGGAACACACGACACCTTTTCTCGATTTGCGGCGCCGGAGCGGGCGGGGAGGTGAGGGGAGGAGGGGTCCTACACCTTTTTTGGATTGTCTAATTAGTTGCCAGAGAGCTTCCAGGGAGTAGAATACTTGCTAGCTTCTTCCCAGGTGGGTAACTCAAATACTGCTCCGATCCCGGGGATTAAGTCCCTATGCTGTGCCCACAGCATCAAGCCTTTAAGTGCTTGTGCTTCATAATAATTTTCTCTCACAGAGAGCATAGGTTGGAGGATTTTAAAACCCATCTCCTCCCTGACCCGCTCACTTGCCTTTTCACAGAAAAAGATTCCTCTTACCCAACTTCTCGGAGACTTCCCAGACAAACTTCTGGGCTTCCCAGGCAAACTTCTGAGGCTTCCCGGACAAACCTCTGAGGCTTCCCTGACTTTTTCAGTGCGCTGTTCCAGGCACACCTTTCATCCGTG
>NW_008657176.1:0-6180 GCF_000695815.1 Acanthisitta chloris | reverse complement strand
ATGAAAATAATTATATAAAGCTACATGTCTGGAACTAATTTGTTTGCTGTAAGCCTTAACATCCTCTCTGCCTCTGACAAAAAAAATTGAAGAGCTTACTGTTGCCTGAAGAGCTAAAATGAGTTAAAGCAGGGTCAGAGGAACAGGGAGGAAGGAAATGATGAAGGCAGGGAGAGTTAAGAAAGCTTTTTACTTCTACGTTAAATAAAAATGTCTGAAAGAGTACTACAGTTACAGCCACTATATGTCACAAAAAGTTAAACAAGAAAGGGTCAGAAGCTTTATCACTCAGTACCTGCTGCTGTAATTCTTGTTGATAAGATAATGTTGCCTGTTTGGAAGGCTTTGTTTTTTCTGCAGAAAATGCTGCTGTGCTTCTTTGTCTGTCTCCTGTATTCCTCTGTCCAATGTTACTTCTGAATTGAAAAACCACACACACAAAAGGAAAACATCACAAAGTCCAGAGGGGAAGGAATTGAAAATTATTTTTCTTAAAATCCCTGCCTGAAATATTTAAAAGCTGTTGTTTTCCACAGCCTGGCAGTTTATAATCCCAAACATTTTCATAAATCTATATGAAAATAGGAGTTTACTGAATTACTGTTTTATTGTTTAGATAGAAGTTTGAAGTTATTTCAAAGGCATATCCATTCTCAGCAAAATATTCCCAACATAAAAAGCATATCAATACAGACAAACAAACAAAGAATACAGATATGGATAACACTTACACAGACTGTTCTACTGGGGCTTGCTTTAAAGGAGGATCCAGATTAGGTGTGGGTTCCATTCCCATCATACCTGTACCATCTACAAAGTAAAAAAATACTATTTTAAATTTTGAATCCTCAGATATAAATATATGTCATTACTTAAAAGAACAGAGTTCACTGCTCAAACTCTCTGAGTGCAGGATTACAAACAAGACTCTCAGTTCTATACAGACTTAGCAAATCACAGAATCATAGAATCAGCTACGTTGGAAAAGACCTCAAAGATCATCAAGTCCAACCCTACTGTCATTACTAGACCATGGCACTAAGTGCCACATCCAGTCTCATCTTGAAAACCTCCAGGGATGCGGAATCCACCACATCCCTGGGCAGCCTATTGCAATGTCTGATTTCTCTGTCCGTAAACAATTTCTTCCTAATATCCAATCTAAATCTGTGACTGCTGGTTGCCTGGGAGAAGAGACCAACCCCCACCTGACTCCAGCCTCCTGTCAGGGAGTTGTAGAGGGCGATAAGGTCTTCCCTGAGCCTCCTCTTCTCCAGGCTAAACAGCCCCAGCTCCCTCAGCCTCTCCTCATAGCACTTGTGCTCGAGTCCCTTCACCAGCCTCGTTGCTCTTCTCTGGACCTGCTCCAGCACCTCAATATCCTTCCTGAACTGAGGGGCCCAGAACTGCACACAGTACTCAAGGTGTGGCCTCACCAGTGCCGAGTACAGGGGCAGAATCACCTCCCTGGTCCTGCTGACCACACTGTTCCTGATCCAGGCCAGGATGCCATTGGCCTTCTTGGCCACCTGAGCACACTGCTGGCTCATGTTCAGCTTTCTGTGTATCCAAACTCCCAGGTCCCTTTCTGCCTGGCTGCTCTCCAACCACTCTATCCCCAGCCCGTGGTGCTGCATGGGATTGTTATAGTCAAAAGTACAGGACCCGGCAAAGGTAAAAAAGATGCCTGAACTTTTAAACTAACAAACAAGTAAGTCTTTCTCAAACCATAACCATTTCAAGATAGGGAGAAATTTACAGTGGTGAAAAAAAATCCAAGAACTTTTGCTCTTGCATCTCTAGGTTTTCCCCAAAATTCCCCAGTAAGAGTTAGTTTTCTAAGTTTCTTCTCCTCTATTCTGCCTTTTCTATGAAAGTATCACAACAATTTTTGAAAAGTATTTTGATTTTTCCTCTAAAAGAAGAAAAAAAAGAGAAAAACACCACACAACCCAGTCCCTCCAAACATGCACCACACCTGCTACACTTGTGAAATCATCATGAAGTCGGCAAAGGATAGACAAAAAACGGAGTCCTTAAAACACAACAGTAGACTACTTCATACATTATTTGCGTATATTTAATGTACTAATTAATATATTTAATGTGCTAATAAATATTTAAAATATTTAAAATTATATCTGAAATTGTAACAACATATAAACATGCAATATTTATAACATGATTTAATACATTTTAGAAAACAATGTTTTAATTATCAAAATTATAAAGAAAATTATCTGACAGGAGTAATGGCTAAGTAGCCAAGACTAGAGCTTGTCCAAGTGATGAATAAGATTTCTGGAAGGCACAGCTCCTTTTGTAGCTGGAGAAAACTACTTCATTCAAAGACAGTATTGGAAAAAAGCCCTTTTCATCCAATACACATAGAAGAAATGAGTTTCATTCGCTGTTCCTAGTTTTACATTACTCATCATTTAACTAGATTAAAAGCAGTCGTCCAAATCACTCCAACAATGAATCCACCTAAAATCATCAACTTACTATATGCAAGTCTGGGATCCAAAGGATTCCTAGCCCCATAAAAGTAATATGCATGATCATAAGGAGTTCTGTAGTGGTCTGTCAAAACTGGTGGTGGTGGCGGCGGTGGCATCGGTGCAAGCCTTAAAGAAAAAAGGGACACAATTCTTTGGTTTGTTGTACAACTGAAAAGAGATCATCAAAAGACAGGGGAGTGGGAGGGGGAAGGAGAGAAGGAAGAAAAGAGAAGGGAAGAAGGGTGAGGGCAGAAAGAAAATTAATTATGGAAAAAGCTTTAGTTCAGCTGAACACTTCTCATTAGTGCTGTGTAGCAACAAGTACAATAAACCTCAGTAGGGAATTAACCTTCCCTTAGGGAGTAACACGTGAACCCAGCTATTCCGGAGATCTAAAGAACATAGAACAAGCACACCTTCATTAAGTGGTTCAGTTAATGATACTGGTTACATCCGCAACAGTAAATAAAACAAGCCAAGGATTAGCCTCTGGTCAAAGAGTGCACAGCACAACTGCAGCCACATGCCTGAGGATTCTTCTCTCCCCAACAGTTTAGTCTCAATCACAGCACCTAGGGAAGCTGTCCTTGCCTAGAGTGCATTCCTCAGCCTAGCCCTGGGATACTGCTTAATTGACAGGGGCCAAACTCATGCCATACCAGCCTTCTGAAAATTAGGACACTGTCAGACACATGCGCAAGCATCCTCATAACATGATTCAATATTACAGGCATGGACATAATTTCTACAGCACAACCCTTATCCTACACAAACTTCCACTAAGAGAGAGAGCTGCTCTCACAGATAATCCAGCCTCCATCTATTTTTCAAAATAAACTGTAAAGAAATTGACAGCAAAAGTTTATTCCCGTGCAAAGTAGCTAGGTTTCTGTTAATTGCCAAAATATTATTTCTACTTTCATTAGTTCCTTTGAGAAGGGTCAGTAGGACCACTGAGCTCTACCTTAGCAGTAATAACATGCTCAACAACAATATTATTTAACATGCAAAGTGAAGAGGATAGAGAAGCACCTTGGACTTGCCATTTCACCAAGAGTGCTGCTGGCGAGTGCCTTGTGAAAGTCTTCATTCACTGGGGAGGCTGAAGGGGCAGGCACTGGAGTTTGGAAAGCCACCCTAGGCCTTTCAGGGGGGACTTTCTCTTCAGAAGGTCTTGCTGTCAAGCCAAACTGCTTTAGTCTATTTGGCTGAAAGGGGAAAAAAAAGTAATAGAACAAGTGAGAGAATAAACCCAAAGTAGAACAGTTACCTTGTTACTGATAGGTAATATTCTGAACCTCCATTTGGGTTGTGTTAAACACTTCCTGGGTCCCAACTAGCCGTTCAAATTTCTACTAATTTCTTTTTTATTTCTCCCAGTGATTTGCTAGCAATATAATACTATAAGGAAGTCTAGAAAGTTGCAAAAAGCAAGCTCCATGTCAGGCTGCACAAAGTATATGATTCTAGTTAATGTCCAGGAAAAATGTTTACAGACCTGTCTGTAGCACAGGTTATCGACAGCTGCCAACTTTCTACACTGACAGTATTCTCATATTATGCATTGGAGAAGTTTCTGAAATCCCTCCCCCCACTCCAAGATTGAAATTGCTCATAATCAGCAAAACCTAAAATCGAATACTTACTAAGGCTTTTACCAATAAACATTTCCTTGCAATACCATTATTTTATGTTTAAGCTCCTTTGATGTTACTAATATTTTTCAACCACAACAATTACAAATTTCTGGGGGAGTTCTTTTTAAAAACAGAAGTAGCAAATGCCTATTGGTAACTGACAGCATCAGAAGAAAGTCAAAGGCAACACGCAAAAAATGCAAAGACATGCAAATCAGTTAGTTTCAAATCTATTCCATCCTGGAAAGCCCTTACACCAACTGCTATTCATCACTGGTTTTCCGTTTGTTTAAATAAGGCAAGGTAATAGAAGAATGGAAACAAATCATACACAGTATAACAGATCTTGTTCTGAATTTACTAGTCCTAACATTGTAGTGCTTCAACTAACATGCATTCAGAGAAAGTAATACCAGAAAACAACTAAATATTAAATATCTAACAGCAAACCATATACCCTACAATACAGAATTATTTCAGCAAAACATTAAATCTTTACCTCCTCATCACTTAGCTGCAAGACAGTATATATAAGGCAGTTAGTACTCACCAATCCTGAACTACAGCTTTAAGATAAAAATTCTCAAAACCCACTAGACATGAGTATCTGTTTATAATATTTAACTTCAAATTTCTAGATGTGCATACTAGCTACAGCAACTGAAAATTATAAAGCAATCTACAGACTTTTTATTGTCTTTTCAAATTCAGTGTGTAGAGCAGGACAACTTTTGAAACAGCCTTTCTCACCAACAGCTTTAATGTGAACCATCCCCAAAGTGCCCCAGATTTCAGCTCTGCAGCTAATTTCAGATGTGATACTGCACTCAATTCATCCTGGGGATTGTTTCATTTTAAACAAGCAGTATGTACAACGTCTACATTTATAGATTATTAATCAGGCACTGCTATTTAACCAACCTGTAATTAATCAAGAAATCCAGCTAATTAGAATCTCTCCCTGAGAGGCAATTTAAAGCTAACAGTGACTGATGCTAAATGAATGTAGCAGTTCTACTTAATTGAAGGCTTTCAGCTAAATTAGTGGGTTTAAAACATTATGCATGCCCTGGACTTGCTCTAGATATAATTTTATTCCTACAACAGGCACTTTTCAGTCTCTGACTGAGATGCACACAGTATACTGAGTGCTGCAGCACAACGTGCCTCTGCATAGTCAGCTTTGATTAGACAATGCTGTTTACTCTGACCTTACAGCCTGCTGAGCTAAAAGAGCCAGCATCCTCTGCACAGTTTTGCCTCTTTTCCTGCCTGGCTCCCAGCTGTACACTCCATCCCCCTCCCTTTCACCATCTGAATCCCTCATCAGCCAGCTGACCTCTCTAAGCCAACTACAGCAGCAAAAAAGATTCAGGTTTCTGAGGGCTAACTAGTGGAGTCAGTCTGCAAAAGGGATCAAGCACAAGTATAAGCAACGGGGACAGGAACATGCAGCCAGATTGGTGTTCACCCTCCCCAGTTAGGAATAAGAATTTTGACCCAGCTTCATCGCTTGTCTGTGTGCATTCTCAGTCTCCTGCCTCACAAGCTGACTAATTCAGTCACCTTTGTTTCTAGCAAATAGGACCTCTTTTCACATCTACTGAGCCCTCCAGAAATGGCACAAGTTTCTTTCCGTGTTGTAGCATTCCCCCAAAAATGGCACTGTTGATAATTTAAACCAGTAACCAGTTAAATCAATTACCAGTCTATTCTTGCTTGAGAAAGTTACTCACCCTACAACTTCAACAGCATGAGTTTTCAACCCGTGAGTTTTCTAGCTTTTATCCTTTCTATTCTCTCCCAGTCCTGCTGGTGAGGGAGCAAACAAGTGGCTGCTGGCTGGGGCTAAACCACAACACAGCCTTACCATGCCTGGCCTCAATTTTGTTCTACGCTGATGCCCTTCTAGGAAAAAAACCCACATTTGTCATTTTATAGAAGCCCTACAGAGTCTTGTGACTGAGCAACCACAGTATACATAAAAAAAAAATAAATAGAAGTCTATATAGGTAAAAGAAAATCCAAGTTTCTTACCTCCT
>NW_008657175.1:0-208 GCF_000695815.1 Acanthisitta chloris | reverse complement strand
ACCACCTCAGGAACCACCCTGCCTGTCCCAGTGTAACCCTGACAGATCCTGTACCACCCCTGGAACCACCCTGCCTGTCCCAGTGTCACCCTGACAGATCCTGTACCACCTCAGGAACCACCCTGCCTGTCTCAGTGTCACCCTAACAGATCCTGTACCACCTCAGGAACCACCCTGCCTGTCCCAGTGCAACCCTGACAGATCCTGT
>NW_008657174.1:0-449 GCF_000695815.1 Acanthisitta chloris | reverse complement strand
GAGTCTTCTTCACAGCTGCAGCTGCAACTATCCAGGAGAACAAAGAAGAATTCTCCGGAGTATAAAGAAGACTTCTTCACAGCTGCAACCACAAGCAGAAAAAGTATATAAATGTAACTTTTAGAGCTTAGGTAATGCTGTTAGGTAATGCTAAGTAATGAATAGGTGCATTTATTGTGTACCATATAAGAGAAGGACTGAGCTAACAATAAAGTTGGAGCTTGCTTTATCCCTCACACTGAGTCGGCTGCTTGCTTCCCCGCGCGGAACTTTCCCAGCAAATGGCGCCCGAACAGGGACATGAACTTGGACTCTGGACTTGAAGGGACAGCTGGATCGCACGGCTTGGCTAGTGCACCTGTGGCACTTATCGCCTTTGGAACGACAAAGCGTTTCATTGAAAACCCTGATTCATACTTTAGTGAGCAAGAATGGAGGAAATATGGGGA
>NW_008657173.1:0-296 GCF_000695815.1 Acanthisitta chloris | reverse complement strand
AAACATAGATGTGAGCCCACAGGCCCCCCAAACAGAGATCTGAGCCCCTCAGCACCCCCAAACAGAGATCTGAGCCCCTCAGCACCCCCAAACACAGAGCTGAGCTCACTGACACCCCCAAACAGAGATCTGAGCCCCTCAGCACCCCCAAACATGGATCTGAGCTCACTGACATCCCCAAACACAGCGCTCTGAGCCCCTCACTGCCACCCCAAACACAACGCTCTGAGCTCCCTGGCACCCCCAAACACAGCACTCTGACCTCCTCATCACAGACCCTCAGCTCCTGCACCCCC
>NW_008657172.1:0-423 GCF_000695815.1 Acanthisitta chloris | reverse complement strand
CACAGGTGACACATGGCAATGGTACAGTGGCACAGGATGGCACAGGTAGATATGGTGGTGGTACAGGGAAACACAGGATGACGCGTGGCAGTGGCACAGGGGGACACAGAGTGACACAGGGGCACACAGGTGCCACAGGGTAACACAGGGGGCACATGGCAGTGACACAGGGCACACAGGGTGGCACAGGGGACACCTGGCAGTACCACAGGTGGCACAGGTGATGCACAGGTGGCACAGGTCGTGTCTGTGCCTGCAGGCAGCGTGCGTCAGACGGCGGCGACGCTGCACGAGGCCGTGGTGGGACAGTTTGGGGACACTCTGCGCTTGGCCGTGCCCTCTCTCATCTACACCTTGCAGAACAACCTGCAGTACGTGGCCATCTCCAACCTGCCAGCTGCCACCTTCCAGGTGGGCACCGCG
>NW_008657171.1:1000-20904 GCF_000695815.1 Acanthisitta chloris | reverse complement strand
TGATAAATCTATAAATCTATAGATAAATTCTATGATTCTATGATAAACCCCACTGAGAGTGGACAGAATTGGTATCAATAAATAAATGATGTGGGGGCTTATATGTATGGCACAAATACAATATGTTATGCATACACACACATAATTTGAAATACTCGTATGAAGATATGTAGGCACAGCTGCAGATGCAGCAGGGTCTACCTGCCCTGCCCTGCCCCACGCTCAGAGCCTCCCGCGGCAGGACGAGGCGCTAGGGCCGTGACTCAGCTGCTGTGCTGTGCTGGGTGGTGTCCAGCCGGTGTTGGGCAGAGATAAGCCCCCCCTCCGCCCCCCTCAGCATCCTCCCTTTATTCCGGGCTTTTTGTTTGCTTGCTTTTGTCCTGACACGCAAAACAAAAGCTCCTCCGAGGACTGCTGCGGTGGGGCAGGTGTGAGAGGCAGAGCGGGATGACAGAGGAGAGGCGTGCCAAAGTAAGTGCCAAAGTAAGTGCCAAAGTAAGTGCCAAAGCTCCTGAACGGGAAATAGGGGAAGGGAGCTATGTCCATGTGCTGGGACCCACCAATAAACTGTGTCAGATGCTGCAGGAGTTTGTACCATTACCTCTTACAGCTTCCTGAGTGTTTTTCACCTGTTCTGCAGAGAAGGAGTGTGCAGGTTATCCCTCTGAACTTTCTTCAGCCCTGCTGGATGAGCTGTCACTGTTGTCATTCAGTCTGTTAGGTCCTGGTATGTCTAATGATGGTGCTTAGCAGAGTGCTGCTCTGCGCAAACAACTTCTCCACATGCACTTTCAATTTGGGACATTATTTTGTATTTTGCCTCTTCTGTACACAAGGAAGGAGCTTTAGTGGGACATAGGTCCTGTATGAGGACCAACTTCATTTATCCTAGGATGTTTGGGTAATAAACCCACTGTCTTAATTGCTTTATCTAGTTTAAGGTATCTCCCTACAGTCAGACTCCTTACTTGAGAAGCTGCTTCCTTATGCAAGGCTTGCCAGGTGCTTGATGCTTTTCCTGTGTTACAAAGTTCAAAACATACCTGCTGCAGTCTTCTGCCTCCTCCTGCACGGGTAAATGTACGTTACTAACAACCAGCAGTGCTGCTGTCATTTGTGAAGGTACTTTTAAATTAATTTCTTCCAATATTGACCTTGTTAGGAATTAGAGGTGGATTAATATATCCATGAAGCTGTAAAGGTAGATGGATGCAAATATCAAGGTGGGCAAAAAATTGCACAAGGTCATCTTAGCAGAAGATATAACTAGTGCAATGAAATTAGGAAATGAGGTAATAGGCAAAACATTTTTCATCTTGAATTTGTGTGCATGTGTTGTGCAGGTCTTCTAGCAAAACTAACTGAATTTTTACCTTGGAACACTGGAACGATAAAGCTCTTTATCTCGAACAGGGTCTGCTGTGCATTGCCTTGGAATATTATCAGTGTTACGCAAGTTGCTAGTAATGTTTAGTGTTTTATAGCAGCTTCTTTCTAAGTGAATTTGCATAGGGAGTGATTACATGCTGCAGTGTAGTACTTTGACATTTACATTTTCAAGTCATTTCTGAAGCTGAAGCCTCAAAACATCCCTATCTCTTGTTTCAAAGCTCTCTCTTAGGTTTCCATGTCAGTTATGGCCTATATTCACTGACCATCGAAGCTGTTAGAGAATCACCTGGAGTGGTTCTGAGTAGTTCTACAAGTAAATGTAGCTCAGACCTTTGGGTGGAGTTTGCAACTACAGTTCTCTCTGAACAGAACAAAAGTAGATCCACCAGGAAGCCATTTGGTGCCTTTGGAAGAGTATGACATTTCAAAGTCACTGTCACCACAGGACAGTTCTGACTGGGATCACCTATAAGGACATGGTCAATGTGCAGTGGCAGAGCAGAATTCTGCTGGCTTTGTGCTTTTATGGTGGAGGACAGAGGCTGCCTGGCCCAGGGTAAAGGCTGCTGGTGCCACATTAGACTGCCAAGATCTGTGCTCAAATTTGAAGTGGCAGAGTAAGTTCATGGAGAGTCTGTGCTCTGTGCCATGCTGCCACAAAGCTTTTCATCTTCTGCATGCAGCGCTGCAGCCAGATTTATTGTGTCATCAGACCACAGCAGCCATCACTGTCTCATCCCAGGTGTGTCAGCCGTCTGGGTCCTGTCCCCCGTGGGACATGTGGGTCACCACAGCACCTGTAGTCCCTGCTCTGGTCTCGGGGAGTGGCATCAGTCACCTGAAGCCAGTGGGGGCTGCTCCCAGAGCCACCTGGGCCATGCTGCCAGAGGCGTCTGGCACACGGATCACTCCGGTACAGCAGCAGCAGTGACCACTTGCCTCATGACAGCAGTTTTGGTCACACACTGCCCCGTGGAGCCAGCAGTCCTGTCAGGCAGCCCACGCTGTGTCACCAGTATTCAGCACCAGCACCTCTCTCACTGCCTCAGATAGCACAGCCAACAGAATTTATGCCAACGGTGCAACAACTGCTTTAGGCCAGAAATATTTTGAAGTTCTTTTATAAAAATAAGCCCAAGGTATATCAGGTGACCAAAGTGTCTGTCACAGCTGGTTTACCCACAGCACGACCCACTGCAGCCATTTCCACTGTTCCCTGCAGGTGGAGCAGTATGTTGGAGAAATTAAAGGTGGCCTGAGACCTGCCATGAAACTCACAATCATGGGGATGGTACACCCCAACCCCAAGAGGTAGGTGAAGGGACTGGTGGGGGCTTCACCCTGTCATTACATGCTCCTACCTGTCTTATAAATTCAGAAGCTTTCTTGGGAGTCTGTGCTCTTTAGAGATTCAAAATTTATGGCTTTATTTAGTTTTCCTGTGCTTAGACTGAGATTAAAAGGTCAAGGAGGAGTTCACTGTTCGGCCTTTCTGACTGCCCTGACAGGATTTTCTACTCATTGCCCTTATCTAATGTGCACTGGAGCACACAAGTGGCATTTCTCCCCCAGGAAGAGATGCAATTCTCATCCTGCATCTTGGTGTTAGCTGGGGGTTTGAATCAACATAATTTAAACCCCAGTGGTTTTGGCACAGGAGGTACAAGTTCATTGCTGTCTTTTATCTGGATGACAGCAACTATGCTTATCATTACACATTTTTGCATCTACAGCTATCAACTCCAGTGCTGCCACTGGTAGAGTTTGCTATAACCTCTTTTAGGACACAAATTAGTGCCTGTTGAATGGCCTGATTTCAGTCAAGAGAGATGGAAAGCAACATCAGAAATCACTAGCACCCTACTGGAAACAGGGGGTGTGAGGGGCGGACACGGGGCACACACACATGACAAAGGGCAGCCAGTTCTCATCCCTTTCTCCAGCTTCTAGGCCTGTAGAAGTCCTGTGTTCCAAACTGATATGAAATCAACAGCTATCTCTAGTTTTTATAAGCATCTGACATGTTCACCATGTCTTTTTGCATTTCTGAAAGTTCCATTCACTTATTTGTTTTTTTCAGCTTTTCAGTGACTCTGCTTTGTGATCCAGTGGATGCAAACAAAGATGTTGGGCTGTTACTTACAGTTAACTTTAGTGAGAAATCCATCACCAGAAATGCACGAATTGCTGGGAAATGGGGAAGAGAAGAGAAGACTATTCCCTACTTCCCATTTACAGCAGGTGATACGTTCAAGGTAACTTTTAGGGCACTATGAATAGGGCGGAGAAAAGAAGTGGAAAAAGGCTGAAGGCTGTGTATATGACCACAAATAGCTAACTACTAGCATTGTTGGGTTAAACTAGTGCTGTATGGCACAGAGAGCAACAGTTCAAGCCCTGATGGGAGAGATGCATTTCTTTCTTTAAGCTTAGTGAGAGTACTCGATCTAAGGAGTATCATCTCAGCAGAGGAAAGGTTATTTATTAGGGGCATTTCAGAAGAACTAGTAAACTTTGTGCTTCCCTATCCCCATAACATGTCGTTCTAAGTCCATGCTGGTGAAATCAACCCTGCTACTGATCTTTAACACCCTCCCCTGTCCTTTTCCAATGCAGATGGAGATTTTATGTGAACACCAGCAGATACGAGTCTTGCTTGATGGACGTCAGCTCTGTGACTTCACTCACCGCATTCAGCCTCTGAACTTGGTGAAAGCTTTGCAGATCTCAGGCGACATCAAGCTTACTAAAGTGGCTTGAAAAAAAGGAGACTACAATATCACCAGGGGACAGAGGAAAATGTCCTTTCTCTTGTCTGAAAAATGTGTTATTATTTTCCCCTGGCTGATTCTGGAGAGTGGGAACTGCATCTTTTTAGTTTGCTGAAGTGTTTGAGATACTCACTTTATTTTCTCATACATGGTCTGCAGTTGCAGAGCTATGACTGGTCTGGATAAATCTGATAGCCTGTACTGAGATACGCTTTCAGCCTCCCAAACTGCAAGATCTATGATGCTTTGCAGTATCTCACACCTTTATGGTTCCTTAACCCCCCCAGGCATGCCAGCTGGCAGAGCTCAGTCCTCTGCACTGAGGTGGCTTAGCTTTGTGACTGGAACTGGTGGGGCTGAGAAAAGAGAAGCAGGAGATTTCTTGTAAGTGAATAAGGGAGTCTGATGGGCCCCTGAAAGGCTCACGTTATCAGGAAGGAAATACTTTTCCTGGAAGCTCTGCACAATCAGCACAGAGCCTTCTGTGCTTCCCAGTACAGAGCAATAAATGCCTTACCAGCATTATTACCCGGTCTCTTGCAGGTAGCTGTTTGGGAATTGAAAGGTTTCAACAGCTGTGGATTTCACAGTGTTCCCTGGACCAGCCCTAGGAAATGGTATCTGCAGCTGAAATTGCATTACCCATTCTTGTATCTAATTAAAGCTGCAACTTTGATGACAAACCTTTTTACCAGCACTGTTAAATATTTGAATGCATTTGAGTGTTGTGCTTTTACTTCATTGCTGTAGCTTTTGAATAAAGTCCTAAATACATGGCTATTCTAATAAATATATAATCATTTATCATATGCTGCCTCTGGCTCTGTTATGATGGGTTGCTTATAACACAGGATGAAGGGGAAAGTCTTTAGATGAAGAGACTTTTTTTTCCAGTATATAACTTGGAGAACAAAAAATCTGCGAAGAGGTGGTTCTGTGAATAAAGGGCTATCGAGTCCCCTGTGACTTCAGGGAAGATCTATAGCATGCTGCCTTCAGAGGGCTTTTGGAGGATCTGCAGAATCTGGCTGTCAGATACAGGTACTCAGAGAAAACAAGGAATTTTATGAAAACAGTGTATCAGCAGGCTGGTTGAATAATTTCCTACATTCCATTGTACTCTCTGGTGTATTAGTTTATATACCCACCTAAAATTACGGTGTATGAAACCACTACTCCTCATATATTCAAACTGTGCCCAGAGAAAAGTCACTTTTCTAAAGAGCACAGGAGATTTAAATGTACTGGTTTAGGTTGGGTGTTTTTTATATGTATTTAAGGATATCAAAGACAAGTTTAGTAAACAAATAATGGAAAAATTAATGGCTTAAGGTAAAAAAAAAAGCAATAGTCAGAATTGCTACTATAATTCTCAGTCCAAATGGTGCTCCAACATAAATGGACTTATGGTGATAATCAGTATAAAAAGTCTTGCTTTTATGGCTGAGTGATTTCTTCCAATATATTCAGAACCAGCAAGTGTCAGAACCAGCACTGGTCAGGATCCTGTGCTGCTGTGGGACATTATCAGCACAAGAATAACCTGTATAGTGGAGAAGAAGATCCTTTGGTCTTTTCCAGTCTAACAGAGAGCCAAGTGGTAGTGCGGACGGATGAACAGACAGATCCCTTCTTTGTTTTGCAATACAGATTATCCTGGCAGCTGGATTCTGGCTTAGCAAAAGTTTCATGTGGTACACCAAGAAAGACAACCTCAGACACCAGCACCTTTCATGACTTTGATGTTTGTCAGTCTTAACTAATGAAGTTTATGAGCCCCTTTACAAAGGGGAAAGGAGCTTTAAGATAAAGCACAACCTGGATCTGTCAGATATAGACTGAATACTTGTATAAAAGATTCTTTTCTTTCATTTTGGAATATTTGATCTCATTGTTTCTTTGTAAAGCCCCATTTGTCTGTATCCACCTGTTGTCTTTTATCTCTTGCTTGGAAGGTAAGTTCTTGGTGGAGAATTATTCTGGATCTACATGACTTTAAGGCACCTAGGATGCTGGTCTGCCAGGAATTGCTAGGTGCTATGGTGATACAAGTAGCAAAACTAGACCATCAAGGGTAAAACAACACTCCCAGCCAATAAAAACAGGAAACTTGGTCAAAAGTGTAATTTTTCATTTAGTGTGGAGTCTACTTTACTCATGTCAGTGGTTTGATTGCCTCAATCCACTGTGTTCTCTCTGCCTTGGAGCTGGCCTGGATATAATAATGAGTGTCATTTTTGGTGATGATTTTGAAGAGGTTGCCTTGCACATTGCCCTTCACTCCTGCAGGGAAAAAAAAAGCAGAACAGGAAGGTGCAAAGAGAAATGTTTTCTGGTAGATATGAAGCTTCATAGGGAAGAATTTAAATTTATTGAATTAGGAGATCAAATCTTTCCTTTTTATTACGGATAAGACATCTAAAGCTCTTATGTCTTTGACTTCCCTTCTACAAAATCCCTGGAAGTGTTCAAGGCCAGGTTGGAGAGGGCTTTGAGCAACCTGGTCTAGTGGAAAGTGACCCTGTCCATGGCAAGGGGCTGGAACTAGATGATCTTTGGGGTCCCTTCCAACATAAACCACTCTGTCATTCTATGGAAATAAAGATATAGCATAGACATTTCTCCCATAGATTTTATGAACTACTGTGCACTATGCCACAGATATAAAATAGTCTCTGTTTGGATGGAGACTATTATTTGAGATATACACTGGAGGGATGAACTCCCTACAAGTTTGTACAGCAGGTTAGATTTGCTCCTGCCCATCTTTGGGTTCCTCTTAGCAAGGAGCTTTATTGTTCATCACATCACCCTGCCCCTGGACCATAGCTTTTTCAGACCCTCTCTTTAGAGTCTGTATTTTAGATTCACACATTGTGCTTACTGTCAAAAAATAAATCACTTTAACAGCAGAAACACTTGTCTGTGAGACTGAGGTTCTAGACAAATGCCTAAGCTAAGCATATGCTCTAGCAGAACTGGGTTTTGTATTGCTGTCTTTATGTCTCCCCTACACTGGGGTCCTAGCAGATATAAAAGGAAAAGGTAATAGCATAAGTAGAGAGGACACACTGGAAAGTGGTGGCATGAGAGGATGCCTCAAGACTTTGAGTTAAATATCATCCAAAAAGATGTTTCCTCTTTGTTAACTCTGGAATATTAATCAGTGTCTTAGGACTGTCTCAGAAGTCATATGACTAAGAAAAGCCCATAAAAAGGGGAACACTCAAGATACATGGCAATAACACTAAAAAATTCCCCTCTGGTGTGGACAACCCAACAATATGGGATTTTGTGGCACATTTCTTCCCTTGCTTGCAAAGGGAAATGAAAGGCCAGCCCATTTGTGCATACAAACAGCCACACACACAAACCCACAGCCAAAGGCTGTACTGTTATGGCACAAATATGTATGTATGAATATTTAGAGGCTCATGCTTACCTGCTGGGACTCCATTGTCCTCCAGAGCTGAGACAAGACAGCCACGAAGAGAGAATCCACCTACTGGCTTGTTTTCTTCCTGCAAGGAAAAAGGAAACAAAGCTTCTGGAAAATATTATCATTAGAATCATTTCCTAGTGCACATAAATTATTTCTATGAAGCTGGAGGTGTAACACCAGTATTCCAGATATGAAACACCCATGTCACAGTAGAATTCAATCAGAACATATAATTCAATGCATTACTATGTTGTTTCAGTCTCAGATGTTTCTCAGATGTAGCTGGGCACAGTGGAGATCAGTCAAAAGCACAAGGGGAGGCTAACAATCACCTTTCAAACATATGCATAGTTTTATCAATAACAACACATTGAATTATATATATATTTCTGAGAGTTTTTAGCTTGCTTCTTTTCACTGAGACTGTATGGGGAAAATGTGACTGTTTTCACTGGCTGGTGCTCTTGTTTCTTGTCTTCAGGTTCTGCAGTTTGAGTTTATAGCATTACAAGGATGAGTTGCAGTGAAAATAAAAAAAAACATAAAGAAACAGACAACAACAAAAAATTGAACCAGCTCCATAAGCTCTTTGCACTGGTATGTTGCTTCTGTTGTTTTTAAAAGTCAAACAAAGCATTTCTGTACATGTTCTTTCAGCAAACCTGTTGGGCTTTGTGGTGCCCTATGCATCTGTGCTGCTCACATTCATTATTATATCCATGAAGATAAATTCTGCTATTCCACGAACAAGGTTAAAGCTGAGTAATAGAAATTCCTATAAATACTTTGGCATCAAGGAGACCCTATTCAATCTTGGGATAAGAATGTAAAAATTCCCAGTAGTGGGCGACCCTCAAGTGGAGGGATATCAGTCCAGAAGGATCACATCCCAGGACACATCCCTGCAGAAACATGGTCCCAGACTGTGTGGATACAGCAAAAGACCAATCCCAAGAAAACTGCTGCCCCTCAGCTAAGGAAAAGGAATCTCACTGGGGAAAAGACAGGGTGAAAGATGCAGGGACAGAAAATCCTACAAGAACAACCTCCTAGGGTAAGGCCAGAGAGGTCTAATTCCCCAGGAAACAGATAGAAGAACCCAGAAGGAGATCTGTGTAAGGGAAACATTTGCAGCATAATTGTATTTTCATCATAATGTTTAGGTCTGTAAGAGGATTTCTGGGGATGGTAACTTCCCACTCACGTACCTTAGTGGGGTCATAGTAGTGCAAAAAAGCAGGATCAGCTCTCAAAACAAATCTCCTCACCTTCCAGTTTTTCCTCTTGTGCCCCTGCAAAACAGAATAGTAAAAGTTACCACCTCCTGAAATGGCCATTTTCCTGCAGGATGGAGGGGAGACCTAAATAGGTACCGAAAAAAAGAGGTTTTGGAGCCAACAGAGAAAAATCTTTCATGACATCTTAGCAATTCCCAGGATTTCTGCTTATCTTCCTTCTTAATACACTGATAATTCCTTCCTCTCTTCCTTTTCCATGCTGAGAACTAGGAAAGCAGAGTGACAGATTATATCCCTGATTCCTGATTTAGTTTCAGATTGAATGTGAGTCTCGGATTAAAAAGCCGTGTTGCGTGTGCTCTGAGGGGATTATGCCAAGTCCTTTTGCAGCTTTTCACTCTTTCACCCCCAGCCCTCTCAACTGCAGACAGTGCAGGGCAGCACTGTAAGCCTGTGCCAGGCCCTGTGAGCATCTCTCTCCTGGAGCTTTGGTGCTGGGGCTCAGGGCCAGCCCTGGGCTGGGGTTGTTGGGGGCTGCCCCTTGCTGCTGCTGACCATGGAGGGAAGCAGCTCTCATGTCCTGTGGTGATGGGGGGGCTGCTCTGCCAGCCCATGGGGATCCCCCCAACCCTACCCTCACAGCACCCTGCCAACCCTCACAGCACCCTGCCAGCTGCAGGAGGGACTTGGGGAGCATCTGATGGTTTGCACAACACTGAAGTCAGAGCTCTGGGCACAAAGCTCCCAAGCAGAAATGTAGCCATACAGTGTAGGTAGGGTTCCTTTTGCAGGTGACTGTGTTATGCTTTGAAACAGTGTGACTGACCCTCATCTTGTTCATAGCACCTGCCAACCCTCACAGCACCCTGCCAGCTGCAGGAGGGACTTGGGGAGCATCTGATGGTTTGCACAACACTGAAGTCAGAGCTCTGGGCACAAAGCTCCCAAGCAGAAATGTAGCCATACAGTGTAGGTAGGGTTCCTTTTGCAGGTGACTGTGTTATGCTTTGAAACAGTGTGACTGACCCTCATCTTGTTCATAGCAAGGGTCAGAAACTAAACCTTGCAGACTAAGGGGCAGATTCTGTAAACAATTATTGCCAACAGGTAATTGTGCCCAAAGAAAACAGGTCTCGCTACCACCAGAGCACCAGTGTGTCCATGAGTGACTGCCTACAGGTAAATGGCTACTTCATACAAAAATTGAGCTACTCAGCTTTGAAATTTGTCTGTGGCCAGCAGAGTGTCATCGCTGCTCACCCGACCCAGAAGGGATAGGTTAAATGAGAAGAACAGTGGGTCTGCTTGGAAGTGAATGTATCACCTCTGGTAGGATTTGGAGTTTGTATGGGATTTTTGCTTTTGACACTGTTTTGTACCTTTCAGTATACACTCGATACATACAGAATATCCAATTAATCCTGCCTGAGCAGCAAGTTGCATAGCTCACTTCTTTATAACTCGATACTTCTTTTCACCCCATCATCTCTAACAGTAGTACTGACAGGCAAGTCAGTTCTGCTGGCCACAACCCTCTAGCTATGCTTGCATACATCCCATTTGTTCTCTGGGAAGCCCTTAAGAGCTGTCATTTTTCTTGTTTCCTGGTGCAGGTTCAAAGCCTGTGCTTACCTGTTTCACTAAGAATCCTTGCTTCACAATTTTGCCGCTTAGTTCTGAGATGTTAAATTGTAGCTCCTCCTTGGGACTGACATTTTTCTTACCATTCTCAGCCTGCAAACAGAGAAAAGATTGTTCCACTCTTCTTTTTAAGCCAAGCACACTTTTATGCACAAAATTCCGCATTTTATTTTCCGTTTTATTTTCCTTGAGCTGTTTTCATCGCAAGTAAATTCTGCTCTGTAGCCCTGCTGCTCAGCCTTGTAGGTTCAAGATTCAGAAGTGCCAAATTAGAGCTGTAAAGCTGTACACAATGTGGCCTTGAGTTGTAGCGTAACCACAGCACAGCCTCTGATACATGCAGACACAGCACTGCACTCCAGAGACACACCCCTTTTAATGCCTAATTATCTAATTTGTAGATCCCTCCATATCCATGTAGCTATTTGCCTCCAGCAAAAGTGCCAGTGTTAGTACTACTAAAAGCCTAGAGCTGCTCCTTCTGCATTATATTTCTTAGCCTGGATATTTTGTATTTGGATGCATGCTGTGCACATCCCCTTTACCTCTGCCCCAAATCAAGCCTGTGACAAGGGGCAGAGGAGGTGTCTCTGTTGGCAGCTACATCACTTACAAACATGTACAGGGCAGTGGAATCATCAAGGAACTTCTCAGACAGGTTGCTGGAGCGTGTGGCCTCAGTGCTGCGGGTTCCCACAGGCCTGATGAAGTTCTCATCCATCAGCATGGATGCCAAGGTGACAGCCTCGAATCGTGACACGGCAAAGCTATTGGAGATGAGCCAGTCGACCAAGGCAGAACCTGCAGGAAGAAAGGCAGCTCTCATATCAAGACAGTATTCTCAAGGCAGACGGTCTCCTGCTATACAGGTTTTCATTTGCTGTAACATATTGGTACCATCACAAACACTGTCAATGAAGTGCAAGGTTGACCAAGAGTGTGGGGTCCTATGTGGGCTTCCATATATCCGAAGAGCAAGAGACAAAGGTGTTGGAGAGCTTGGCTGCACCACTACTTTCCACTGGGCCACAACTGATCCCGCTATGAAGGCAGTACAGTAGCTCCCTTGTGTCTGCAATGTGGTATGTCAGATGTAGGTGGCTCTGTGCCTGCAGTAGGTGTACCTGTGAAGGTCTCTTTATATCTGTTGCCTTGCTCCAAGTTGCGCGTCCGCTTAATTCCAGTACTGCTGTCATACATTCTCTCCACTATGTCACTGTAAATGAGAGCACAGCACACCGTTAGCAGATGAGAAAGACAGGCATAAAATGCCACATACTTCTGTCAGTGCCTGGGATGTCCTCATGACTACCCACATAAAGATGGGAAACATTCTTGGTACTCCCACAGAAGCTTTGTCCGAAGTACATTCTAGGAAAACTTTATTCTCCCAATAGCAGCACTAAACAAGATTCCTCACAAAGTATCTTTCAATTTAAAGCACTTCAAACTGATCTATACTCAGCCTCCACTTACCTGCTCAACACAAATCAAATTCATGTCAGTTTTCTATTTCTTAATCAGTTCTCTGTTTCCTCTTGTTTAACATGATGAACCCCAGAAACCCTAGATGGGATTCCAGCTACCAGCTTTGAAAACTCACCAACATGGCACAAACAATGTCACTGCCCAGTCTTTCCCTGATATTACATCTTCTGAGGTAATGCATTTCCCCAGTGAGAACATTTGCAGCTGACTAGGAAGGTCTTCAAGCCAGCAGTGATGTGCCTATGCAGAACCCACATAGTCCCAAAAGATGATGGTGAGGAAAAAGTGCATTCTCTGGCAAAAGTATGTGCAAACCTAGGACAGAACAGCCAGTTTAGGGGTTCCTGGCCATATGGGAACATATCTGTGTAGAGGGGAGCTGCCCTTGGCCCTCCCCATGCATCATCTCAGGCACTTTGCAAACTACAGCAATAGCAGAAGGTGAAACCATGTACACTTACTGGAGACTGATATTATCTAGCAGTTTGAAAGAGTTCTTCATTCTGTGAAGTTCTTGTACCTGTACTGGGTGACCAGCATGAATAGCTCCAGTGATGTCCAAAGCCCAGGAATCACGCTCCTCCCTGGAGCAACATTCAAGGAAATAGTCTGTATTGGTTTTTGTCTTTAGTTTGATGAGCAGCTGTGGAGAAAGAAGTGCAAAGCAATAAAATCATTTAGCTATTTCTCTCACATTTTGCTTCTTTTATCACTGGCCCAAGTGACACAAATAAGTCTGATAGTGCATCCCACCTGAGCAGTTCAGAGAAATTCTTGTTCAGAAGGATGGTGGGCACAACTCTGGGGTTTTCTGTGCTTCTATCCCCCTCAAATCCCTGGGTTTTCAGTTCCAAGCATGGTTTGCATGCATGGAGCTCGTGGTACTTAAAAAGAGAACAGACCACACAGATACTGGATTATACAGGAATGTGCTGCTGACTGTGAAGCTTTTCACATCCAAAGTTCTAGTTTCTCAACAACTGCAAACTCTCACCAGGCTCTTTCTGCCATGAGAAGTACTGAAATAGTCAGCAGCTTCCAGAGTAATTTCCATTCTGGCCCCATGCAGAGGAAGTCTGTATTGCTGCTAGGCATGGGCAAGCAGAGATGTGCAGGAGACACTTTCCCTTCCAGAGCTCTCTTGCTGGAAACTTTCTACAGCACCAGTGTCCCATTGGTGAAGGACAAGGGAGTCTGATCTGGCTGCCTCAGAGCACCCTATGGGTACAGCCAGGGTTTAAGGCAACTGCCATAGATGATGTTTCCCTTTTTTCCCATCCTCCTCAGATTTTATTGAGCTGTTCATGTCCTCTCTCCCCACACTGTTGGACTGATGCATTTACATTTATTCTACCCACTGTGAGTGTGGGGGTGGAGGTTGTTTTTTTCTTGTTAATGGCTATGACTCACATCTGGGCACAGGAAGAGCAAAGACACGATGAGGGAGTTCATTGCTTGTCCTTGTTATGTTGCTAATGGTTGCAGTAATCAAAGAAGTCAGGAGGAAAGGAAAAGACTAGGGAGAAGTTAGAAATTGAGTATTACTGAGAAGAGACACATATTTCTGGTCATACCGGTCTGTTCTCGTATTCCAGGCATGGACAAGTAATAGTGCAGCCATCCAAAAGGATCCTGCCCTTTGGAGAAGGTTCCTTCTTGCCTCCTTCGATTTTGTAATACAGTAGCTTGTCCTGAAGCAAAACGAACCATCTCACTTTCCAGTTACGAACAATATGTCCCTGGGGGGGAAGAAGTCCACATAGTTAGCTTTAACACAAGCATTGAGAAATGATCATATTTACTTTTTTTTTTCTTTTTGTTTTGGTGTGAAAAAATCATAAACTAATAGGAAACTGTATGAAAAGAAACACAGGAAATCATCATGAGTCCTGTTTTCCCTGAAATACACATTTTTAGTAACAAAATATGACAGCTCCATCACTATAAAATCATGGAGCAAGAGAAAGGTGTTTTGCTTTCTCCAGCAAGGAAAACTCCTCTGCTGGCAAGAATTGTTTCTTGCAAAAGCTGATAGGAATTATCTCAAAGAGTTGTGCACATCTGTCTGCTGACAGCACAGGCAGGAACAGGGCTAAATCCAAAATGTGTGAGGGCTCTTGGCAAACTACTCCTCTCTGGTGTCCCTGGGTGGTGTCTTTTTCTCTTTCATTTTGATATAGCTGTAGGTGCCAAGTGGTTTTGCAAATAGTTTGCTGGGTGAATTGGCTTTCCTGCAAATCCCCTCTTACTGCTAATGAGTGGCTCATTTCTCTTCTACCTGCCTCCGATCTCCTGGGCTAAAACATTCCCTGTGCTACTGTTTCCTGTAAAGGAAATATGCTTTTTGATGACAAAAGACTGAATGAAGGCTACTGTTGAATGCCTCCTGGGTTGTACCAGAACACAGACTATTTCTCCTATTCCTCCTATTTCCCCTCTGTAAACAGCCCCCAGCTCTCTCTAGTCTGGCTAAAGGACAGCAAAGCCAGTGAGGGCTGGCACTGGCAGGCTCAGTCCTGTCCCAATGGTGTTGGGTCCAGCTTTGCCATACGAGGATCTGACTTGAGTTTCTACAGGCAGTGGAGTGTTACAGCCAGCAGGCAAAGCACAGGGTAGAGGAAGCTCTGACACCTGGGAGAAGGTGGGCATGGATAGAAGAAATGAACATGTAAGGTCCAGTTGTGGCAGGAATCGAAACTCATTAATTCTCTGTGAATAGAGGGGAAACCCGGTAATTTCCAAGTAAAAGTGGGGTAATGAGCCTCTAAAATCCACAGCACTTAAGATCCAATGTCTTCTGGTCTATACTAAATACAATTTATCTACGTTGGATTTGTTGTCTCCTTCCCTTTGTGTTCTTAGTAAAGTCTCTTGGCCACTTTCCCTGTATGTTCTTAGCTATGGCTCTCTTCTTCCCCTCTTGGAGATGTCCCCCTTTTCAGGAGGTTGCCTTACCTTTTTTTTCTTTGTCTTTACCTGACTTCCACATACTTATTTCATATTTATAATGCACTACAATGCGCAATTCAGTCATTTATAATACATTTAGATAATCTCCTTGCTTCTGCTCTCTTCTTAAGAAAGCTGTTTTCTTTACCTGATCCCTGATTCCAAACTCCCTCAGTTTTCTTTAGTCATCTTCTCTGTGGTCTCCTTCCTATCAAACTGTGTATCTCAGTGATGTTGTATAGACTGCTGGCAGACACCTCAGTGTGCTGCAGATAACCAATTCCTCTCACACACTTGGTGCCTTGGCTTCACATGTTCAATTCAGAAGTCACTTAAGAGCCAAAAAACCACAACCCAGAGAGGTGACTGGGAGCTGAGACTGCTCTGCCCTTGCTGCAGAAGGGATGCTGGGGAATAGCTGGGGCCATGCAGCCCCTTCTCCACAGAGAGCATGGCTTCATGTGGCCAGTGTCTGGCTGGCTGACTGGCCAGCAGCCCTGCCAGGAGAGCTCTTGACCAGGATTACCTTCATGTTAGCACCAGAAACACTGCCACGTACCGCAGAAAAGCATTTCCCAAGGCGTGGCAAATCTCTGAACAGACTTCTGAATCACATGTTTTATATGAAATCAAGGAACCACATTAATCATTGAGACAGTAAAAGCAGTTTTTATGTCCCTTGCTAAATTGCCCTCTTGTGGCTCAGCTCTGACTGTTTAGTCCTATAGGGAGAAGCATTGGGAAGGCTGAAATCTGTAGCACCATCTTTTAGCTCTTTTCACCACATTTTGACTAAAATTTTCTTACAGTGCAGCTTGAGGGGTGTGGAAGAAGTTATTTCAAACACGTTTCTATGTTTGCATTGCTCTGAACCCTTCAAGAAGGGTAAGCTGTTCTCCATCCTCTCGTATGGAATGGGAAACCTGCTCAGCTGGGTCACTAAAGAAGGCGCAGGGTCTCTTAAGAGAGTGCCAAAACATGTCCCCTCTCTCCTCCTCCCATGGCTGTCTCCACTGCTGTCGTGCCCGTGCTCTTTGCAGAGCTGTGCTGGAGGTGCAGACATATTGGTTTATACCTGAGCAATCCCAACAGCTAATTCACATTCCTCCAGGTAAATGCCAACACAGGAAACTCAAGGACAGGTAGTGACCACCTGCAGCTCATGCAGCTCTCCTGGCAGGTATCTGCACAAACCTGGAGGAACTCCTGTCCCAGGAGCAGCCAGGAGCCCCTCAAACCCAGCCCCAACAGCCTGCCTGGCCGTGAGCCCTGGCTCGATCCAGTCCCTGCTCAGGGGTTGTTTCCATGTTTGAGCAGAAGTGCGCGAAGGGGAAGCAGAGCACTCACCCGTTTGACGAGGAAGCCTTCCTTCAGCACTCCAGCTTCTTCTTGCATCATGGCCAGCAGGGAAGAGAGCAGAGCCCCAGCTGAGAATTGCCTGAGCCCTGGCAGCCTGTCCCTCTGCACATGATTTGTTTAAGAAAGATCATTTTTCTTTGCTCCCCTCCTCCTGATATGACGCACTCTCCCTTTTTTTTTTTCCCTCCCTCCCTACCTTTGAGGCATTAGTTAAACAGTGAGCTGGCTCATACATTACCTGCCTCTGGGAAGTAAAACAAAGGGATGTCTAATAAGGATCTTGAGGGAATTTTGCAGAATTCAGTAGAATTAAAAACCTCCACGGTGTGAGCTGGCCAGTGTAAGCAGCCACAGGGTGACCAATAAGGTATCGCGGGGGAAAGAGAAGCAGAATTATAAAATTGCGTTCTTCAAAACCTCAGATTTATCAACTTTACTACTTAAAATTTCTCATCTAAGAAACACAACTCATCGGAGTTCTACAGATCAGCACCATATGAGTGTAAAATATAGAATAATATGATTACGAGTAGACTTTTATAGACCTTACAATAACTTGTTTTGCTAGAAATTTATTTTATCGAAGAAGCCCCAAAGTACCTAAAAGCTCACTCTACTTTCAGGGACCTCTGGGCGTATAAACCGAGAGTCTCAACCTAATATCCTAAATTCCTACAAAAGCAACTATTTTAGGCTTTTAGTAAAGCAGTCTGATCTATGAACACTGTGCAGTGACCTCTTGTACCTTCTGAGCACCTCTGACACAGAGTGCCTTCGTGTGTCTCCAGACAGGCTTAAATGTTTATTGTATTTTTGAAGACTTTGGCCATGACAAATCTGTTTGATAGATTTATCAAATCTTGCCCTGATGAAACAAACCAGTATTGGTATTTCAGGGAGCATTGCTGTTCAGAAATAATAGCCTTTGCTGTACTGTCAGTGTTTCCTGACTTGGATGAAAATTAAGGTGAGACGTGGGTGGAGCTATGGGTTTTGATAAGAAATACAAGGCAGGGTCTAACAAATAAAAGCACTTGTTGCTATGTAAACAGTCCAAAGGTCAGCAAAAGAAAATGACTCAAATATTCCGGGGAACCTGTTCATTCACCAAGAAAAGCAATAGATAAATCATTTCTTTATCTTTATACTGTAACTTTTAGTTAGGAATAACATGATGCTGAAGAATTGAAACTGACACTGTACTGGAGACAACTCTCCTGCAGAGAGTGAGAATGCAGTGGTTGAGTGAATACCACTTGAAATTAGAAAACTAGATTCTGTATGAATAGAAAGCATGCTGGCTGGGATTCCCAAAGCAGGCAGCCCATATGGAAGTTGTCTAGCTCCTACTGTACACCCTTTGCCATGTGGGAAAAGGCCTTGAAGTGACTGGCTGCACAAGTCATATCCCAGCATGTTTGCTCTTCAGTCCACCTGAAGTAAGTACAGTAAGTTTCACAGAACTTCTGAGTATTTTTTGCTGCTGCTATGCAGTATTTTAAAAGGCATCAATGGGAATTTCTGTATGTTTTTGTATTATTGTGGCCTAAAAATAAAGCAGAGATTATTTTTTCATTAAAAGAACTACATCCAGTTAATCTCCATCTCTGTGTATATACATATATGTGTGTGTAAATTGTATTCAGAAGCAGAATCCTGGAAAAAACCCTGATGCAATCAGCAGAAAAGAAAGAAAATAAATTCCAGCTCATGATGTTCTGTACATGAGAATTAAACTGGTTTAAAAAGAAGAAAGAGGAAAAGTTGAGTCTAGGTGCCCAAGAGACATTACTGCTGCCTGTATTTCCTGGACATGCACTCATTATATAACCAGCTCCAAGAATACAGTGTTCCATCGTTTGGTATTTGAGGTTTGACTTCACATTGTTCAGCTTGTTACTGCAGGCAGTTTCTAACAAGGTGCTATTTCATGCTAGAGAGGACAGGTAGGAGCTTGCAGGGGGCTCTCGCTCAGACAGTGATCTCAGAATTGCTCCACAACCAGCCCCTGCAGAACATCTGACAAGCTTTTTCTCCAGCATACAGACCACCCACAACCCTGCAGACAGACCTTGGCAAAATTAGCCTTAGCAACAAAGAATTCTATTGTCAAACTGCTGGTGAAAGGTGAAACAAACGTTGCTTTAGCTGGTCATGAAACAATAGGCTTTTTTATCAACTACTTTTTATGGTCTAGAGCTTTCGCTTTCTTTAATACCTTAAAGTATTTCTTCAATACTTTGGATATTTATCACACACACACCCCTTCCTCCCTGCCTCATTATGTAGTTAATCAAGGCTGAAAACCTACCCCTATAGTGCTCCCTGAGGCTGAGTAAACAGATCCTTCAGGGTCATATAGTGTAAAATGAGTCAGTAGATCTAGGCTGCTGCATTCATGCATGGGGCTGGGAAGGCAAGTTCTGGCATTGAACTTTTCCGGTGGAAAAGGACATGCTCCAATCTGTATAAACCTATGGAGCTCTATATTGAGTCTTCTGTGGGACTGAAAACTCACTGAAGGGAGGAGCACCCATTTCCTCAGATCCATTTTAGGCTGTCAGTGTAGTATTGTAACAAAAAGGAATACTTGAGTGCTTGACATTTTCTTCCATTCAACGTGACCCCAAAATGTATGCTGTAGAACACATGGTCAGGAAGAGCTGGCTGCAAGACCACAGGATGCTACTCAGGGTTACAGGGGAGAGCAAGATCAGCACATTCTGCAGACTGTGCTATAACAGCTGGCTGACCTGGCAGCCACTGCTGGTACCTCCCTGTCTGTCCTTCTAGAAGTCACAAAGGGCTGATGAAGAGAACCTGCCCAAAGGAAAGCCCCTGCCACACGCTCTGCAACGCTCGTCCTGTATCCTTGCGTCACACAGGGCATTACACACAGCAGCTGTTCCAAAGCTCCTTAAGGTGCTGGACTTTGCCCTCCAGTGTAGAACTCCATGAAATATTTAGTTCCTTTAGTGGATTAGGGGTGAAATATGAGGAAACCAAACCACATTGAAATAAGAATGATAAAACATTTCTAGGTAAAAGTGAAAGACAACAAGCATTCCAAAGCATTCTGATGTAACAGCACCTTTAAAATTAACTGTAGAAAGGTGGAAGTGTTTGGAAACAGGTGTTTAATTGTCTAGACTCTGGAACAAAACAAAAATAAATTAGAAATTAAAACTAAAGTGCAGATTCTGCTATGAAGGACAATATGCCACCTCCACGGTGTCTAATGAAAAACCTGAGGTCTAGAATCAGAGAAAACAGCAAGGGATTGTCACTGTATTAAAACTCAGACACACCACAACACCCCCAAGCAAGCAGGGCATCCTGCTAGGGCAGCCAGTATTTCCCCTCATCAGAAACAGGATACTGGGCTGTGTGCCTGACCTGAGCTGCTACCCATTTATTTTTTTCTGTATTAATGAGTCCTTATTGGATAAGTAAAACTGTTTCCAAGCTGTGAATCTTTCAAAATGAATTCAGGGTATGAAAGTCAAGCTGAGATCCTTACAGTTAACACATCAGGCCAAGTCCTGCCCACAGGTATACCAGTACTCTTCCCTGACACTGACTACATGAGTGCAAGTGGAGAATTTGGCCTTGCAATTACAACAG
>NW_008657171.1:0-972 GCF_000695815.1 Acanthisitta chloris | reverse complement strand
ATGTGCTATCAGCTTTTAGTGACTCAACAGAGACATTCACAGGAAACCCACAACGCTTATTTTGGGCAGTTGGTAAGCCAAGGCAGTTCCATAAATACAAGAGAGATGGGTTGAGATGGAAGGTATCATCTCAGCAACTTCTGAAGACCCTTAAGTGATGTGGCATAGCTGAGCCTCAGTACTCCCTCACACAGCCCTTGCTGACAGGCCTCCAAAGCAGCTATCTTATACCTCCTCCTTCCCACCTCTGCAATGCATGAGAAGGATCCACCATGTTCTTTTGCATCTTTTATTTAAGCTTCTTGGTTAAAATTTTCTCAGGAGAGCAAATCAGGAAAGCCTAATTTTATCTGCCAGGATAAACAAGTGATTGAAATGCATTTATCTGAACCATCTTGGTCATTTTTTTCAGGCACTCCAAACTGACACAGAACTGTTCTGGCTCTGACTCCAATTAGAAATGCTCTGTTATCTACTGAACAGATTTAGCAAACTCCTGCCTAAGTTACTGACAGAAGCAATGCTCACCTATTGACACACCAGAACAGCACTTGGAGATTATGCTAACTGAATCCCTTGATAGCACTCCCTTCCTTCCTTGGAGCACTTTCAGTGCTTTCCTTCTCAGCATTGTTTTGGAATGCAGATCACATGGAGACACTTTGCTCTTCAGTTCAAGTACCACCTATTGGGCTTCACGGAAGCCAAACCCTATTTTAGTGAATGGGCACAGTTGGAACAGCTGCTGGAACAGAAAACTGACATTATCACAACTTCAAGCCATGACAAGGCCATGTCATACACAGCTGCTGAAAAGACAATTTGAGGGAAGAAACCCATTAAAAAGTATTTGTTTCTTCATTTTGTAATGGCACATTCAAATATTTTCGAACATCCTGCAAAGACTGAAAGCTGTTTAACTTCTTTGGCTTTGCATTACTGTTAAGAGTCGGGCACACATGAACTCTGATA
>NW_008657170.1:0-6460 GCF_000695815.1 Acanthisitta chloris | reverse complement strand
GAAGGTCTCCCCTGAGCCTCCTCTTCTCCCAAACCCTCTCAACACAATCCTGTGCGATGTGCACTGGGATGGCCCCACTGGTGGGGGGATTGCCACTGTGGCTGGGCAGGCAGTGTTGGGAATGGGTCAGGATGTTATACTGACATACTGACCACAGCAGCCATGGCTTCTCCCACACGGGCGGTGTTCAAGAACTGTCTGGACACAACCCTGAGCCATGAGCTCTGGGCTGACCCTGCCTGAGCAGGGAGATGGGACCAGATGATCCATTGTAGTCCCTTCCAGCCTGACCCATTCTGGGATTCTGACCACCTCGGCTGTGGTCAGCCCTGAGGTCTCCCCTCTATCTATCTAGGGAAAGCACAAGGGATATTAACATCACCTTTAGGACCAAAGCTCTTTGTCACTAAGACTTCGGAACTGCTGCCCCGAGCTCTGGCTGTGCCTGCCCAAATGCACTCCAAGCCTTTATAAACCTACAATAAAGCTGATTCTGTGATCTTCCTAGGCCACCTATTCCAGCTCTCAACTGGCCTTAACCCCCCAAAGTTTTCCCCAGCAGCTACACTGTACTTTGGTTGAGTTCCACTCTGTGTCCAATGTCCATCACAATTAATAGGCATCACATTCCACTAACATATACCGTGGAATTCACATAATATTATCATTTTCTCCCTCAAACTCCATTTTTCCTAGACTAAACAACTTCTCAGAGGTCTCATGATCTCACAGGGTATATCTTCTAATGCTTTTGTCACTCTTAGGCTGCTCCAGGCTCCTCTGGACTTTGCATTCCTCCTCAGGTCTGTACCCAATAATCAGGTTAATTAGGTAACAGATCTCAGCGTGGCATCTGCAGACTCAGCAGCAGCATCACCACGTTGGGTCAGACTCTTCCTGATCCCCTGTAATCCCTGGATCCCTTTCAGTGCTGCTCCCTGAACAGCTGTTCCCCTTGTTCTTGACAAATTCATGGTGACTCTTTGATTTGTCACTTTTTCCATCACTTCCAGGTCTGAGGTGTCAATAGTTTATTACCTTCCTGCACTTGGCAGTTAAGCTCAGCAATTCTCCACCTTTCTTCCCCTTCTTCCAGGCCATGTTGCTCCACCAAATTCCATGATTGATTGGTTAAAACACACCCATTTATGCCTGTCTCTGACTGCTCTCCTGAATCCTAGGGAGTGCATTTTCTATGCACCCTGTGAGGGTGTTGGGGCACTGGGATATTGCCCAGGGAGGTGGTGGAGTCACCATCCCTGGAGGTGTTTCAGAGGTGTCTGGATGTGGCACTGGAGGATCTGGTTTAGGGTTTAGGTGTTACAGCAGTGACATGTTAGTGGTTGGACTCAATGATCTTCAAGGTTTCCTCCAACCTTGATGGTTCTCTGATTCTCTGATATTCCTGTTGTTGTCCAAGGCAGGAATGTCCTGCAGAGGAGGAGAATCTCCTCCTGGTGTCAGAGGAGGAATGTTTTCCCGATCACCTTCTTGAACTGAAGCACCTCAAGACATTCCTGAATAAAGGCAAAACACACCAAGGTCACTGTTGGGTGATTGATCTCTCATCTTCCCCAAACAGGAGGTTTCTTTCTCATTCCTTTGCGCTAAAATTCATGGGAGTTTGGAACATGAGGAGATCCTTTCCCACACATTCCACTCTCAGCCTGGTTCAACCTGTGCAGCACCCTCACAGTCAGAGCTCAGAGGGAAGGGAAATCAGGATTCTATGTGAGCTGACCGTCATGGCTGACATGACCAGTAATATTCACTCACATTTTGGGTGATAAATCACCACAAACCACATTTTTGTGACCTGTACTTGGCATTTCAAGTGTCCTTTAGCCCTATTTTATCTAACTTTGGGGATGAGCAGATTATTGATCTACAGAAGGTGTTTGTGCTTGGGTAATTTTACAGTTTGTCCTGGGTGGGTTTGTGGTGAAAAAAATTGATTTTTGTGTCAAATTCGGTATTGATTTCAATGAAACATTTAGAGCTTATTAATTTGGGAAGATGAGGAATTTAGGATTCTCATTGAGTGTGTTCATCTTCAGTCAAACCTTTGGCTGAGCAACATCTCCTGCCCAGACCCTGGTGGTGACTGCATGGATTTTTTGAGTATTAAACATGAAATAGATGGGACTTGGAGCAACCTGGGCTAGTGGAAGGTGTCCCTGCCCATGGCATGGGGTGGAACGAGATCATCTTTAAGGTCCTTCCAACCCAAACCATCCTGTGATTCTCTGAAGTGAAGCATAAAAATAGCTGTGTAAAATCTAGAGTTTTACACACAACTTGCAGAAGGATTTTAAAGCAGAATGTGTCACTGTTCAGTGTTGGCAGTAGCAGGAGACATGAGAGATGTTTCCTAGGACCAAACTGCTATCAAGGGGTAACAGGAACATGCAGAAAACACAAAATCAGGGCAGAAAACCCAAGGGAGTTTTCTGGCTCTGTATTTGTTGAGGAGGAGGGTGGGAAGCTCCCGGCCAGGAGCTCTCCTGAGGTTCTGTCTCCTGCTGAGGCATCAGGTAGGGTTAGAATCGATGGACAAAGTGAGTAATAACAACCTAACCACTGCCAGATGGTCCTCCCTGCACCCCTGGAGAGGATAAAACCCACCGAGCTGAGCTGCACAAACCACACTACCTTGATTGGAAGTCTTTCCAACAGCCACTTGAATCCCAGAGAACTAGGGGGAGAGCAATCCTGTGAGTAGACCCTTTGATATCTCCTGGGAGACCCCAAGGCCCCTGCAAAGTCCAAGGCAGTGAACGCAGGGGCCTTCTAGAAGGATGTAAATACCTCAAAGCCCTTCGTTGCAGGCAGCACATGCTGCTTTGCAGCTCCACTTCCCTTCTTCCAGCTTGCTCTGATCTCACAGCCAGCAGGAACTGCAACTTTCCCACTGGATGTGCTCAGAGAAGGACAGGATTTAGTGTCCAGAGTGCAAAGCATGTTCTGTCCAGTCAGAGGGATCAGGGACCAGGTGAGGGTGTTGGCAGACTCCGGGATCATGTCTTCTGCCTCTGTGAAGGCCCAGGTGGCCCAAAATAGCATTAAAAGTGTGACTAGTCCTGTTGTTCGGGCTAAAATCCTGGTATCTCATAGAATCATGGAATGGCTTGAGTTGGAAGGAGTTTAAAGCTCATCCCATCCCACCCCCTGCCATGGGCAGGGACACCTCCCGCCAGCCTAGGCTGCTCCAAGCCCCATCCAACCTGGCCTGGAACACTCCCAGGGATGGAGCAGCCACAGCTGCTCTGGGCAACCTGTGCCAGTGTCTCACCACCCTCACAGGGTAGAATTCCTTCCCAATATCTAATCTAGACCTTCTCTCCTTCAGTGTGAAGTGTTGTACCTGTAGTATTCCCTTCCATGTAGTTCCCTCGGGTACTTGATGGTCCTTCAGGAGGAGGCACAGGGCTGATCAGAGCCTGGGCTGGCTCGGGGCTTGGAGCCATCATGGGCAGCCAGTCTGGAGCACATGGAAGAGCAGAGATCAAACCCAAAGCATGGAGATGTGTATGGCCATCCCCATTCTGCATGGGAGATTGTCTTTGGAAGAGACTGTTAGTGAACAGTAGAGTCCCCAGCTGGAGAGCCCCAGAGAAGTCTGGAGGGATTTAAGAGACGTGACACTTGGGGTCGTGGTTAGTGGTGGCCTTGGCAGTGCTGGGGAACCTGTTTGGCATTTTCCTCCTCCTCCTCCTCCGCCGAGGGCCAGCAGGGGGCAGCCCCGGGCAGGCGGCGCGGGCTGGGCTGGGGGTGCTGAGCATGGTCTGGGGGTGATGAGCTGAGTTTGGGGGGGGGCTGAGCAGGGATTGGGGGTGCTGAACAGGGACTGGGGGGACTGAGCTGGGTTTGGGGGGAATGAGCATGGTCTGGAGGTGCTGAACAGGATCTGGGGGGACTGAGCTGGGTTTGGGGGTGATAAGCAGGATCTGGGTCTGGGGGTGCTGAGCCAGGACAGATGGGTCTGGGGGTGATGAGCATGGTCTGGGGGGGCTGAGGAGGGGCTGGGGGTGCTGAGCTGGGTATGGGGATGCTGAGCATGGTCAGATGTGGGACAGGCATGGAACAGGAATGGGAGAAGTGTGGGAGAGGAGTGGGAGAGGTGTGGGACAGATATGGGACAGGAGTGGGACAGGAGTGGGAGAAGAGTGGGAGAGGACTGGGGCAGGTGTGTGTTTTGCCACCTCTGCACTGGAATAACACTCCTTATCTCCACGGCCCAGGTGAGGAGCAGTGGGAGAGCAGGGACAGAGGGACCTCCTCATGCCACTAGCTGCCCTGTGCCTTCCATCACTCTACATCAATAGGGAAACACAGCCTTGTTCTGCTTCCAGACGAGGGGAAGCAGCTCCTCTGGACTTCCCACCCATTCCACAAACCCTTTGGAGCCTGGGAGCAGTGATTCCACCCCTGTGGCATGGGTTGCAGCAGGATACAGCTCTGGCAGAGCATGGGCAAAGCAGGAGATACCCTCTGAGTCCTGGTTTGGCTCCGGTGGCTGCCAGGCTGGGATTGGGAATGAAGGATGGATCTCTCATTTCCTATTGGGAGTGCTGAGCTCACATCCCTCACCCATCACAGGTCCACATTTCCTGCTCCAGCACAAACACCACCCAAGCATGACCCTGGGACAGCCTCATGTCATTCCCACTTGGATTCTGGATGTATTTCTCTCTGTGGTTTCTCCATTTCTCAGCTATGGAGTATGTGGAGCTTCCTGACCTTTTGGACAAGAGGGAATTTGTAATCGATCACTGGAATATCTTCCATTGTGAGATTCTCCTACATTGCCTCTTTCACTGGATTTCTCACTGCCAGAATCCTCATCCTTGCCTGTGCTCCAGGAAAAAACAAATGGATCTCTGCTGTTAGTGGCAATGTTTTATCTGCAATCCATGGATCACTCCAGGGTGACCAATCCCCTGGGCTCCGAGCACCTAAAATTGGTTTTGCTGGAAGTTTTGGTCGACTTTGAGAAGGATAATTCCCAAGTGTTTAGTAGTGAAAACAATCCCACCACGGTGGGTTCTTCGGGAGCAGCCTGGGAATAGAACACATGGCACTTTCCACCAATAAAGTGGGAAATTTATAAGCCAAGTTGCGTCAACGATACCAAATTGGTGTGTGGCTCTTAACTGAACAACTCTCATTCCATGAGGCTAAAAGTCCTCCTGGTTGTGCCAGAGGTTTAGGAGGCACGGAGAGGAGATGCAGGTGGATCTCACCTCCCAGGAACTGATTCCAGCTCTCCAAGGAGCTGGCAGAGAGCAGCATGGTGGGAGCCCAAAGGACAAGTGACTCTCCTTTTCCCCTTTTCCACCTGCATTTTTCCTTCTTCCTGATAACCTGTGGCTTCTCCTTGTCATGAATCAGGTGCAAATTCAGGACAGAGCAATCAGGAATTCCCAATGTGTCCCTCAAACGGTTGGGAAAAGGCTGCACAAACACACGTGGAGAAACACTCCTTGCAGGATTTTAATCTCCCAGGCTTTACTTGGTTTGTTTCAAAGGGATTAAAAAGTACCTCATTAATTTTCTTAAATTCTGAAATTCCTTGGGCTGAGGAATTTTTATTGTGTATCTTCACCCCAAAACTCATCATAGGCTCAAAGACAATATAAAGTATCATAATTAAGGTCAAATTGAGGCACAAAGTCCTCAAATTCTCCTTACTATGAGGTGACATTTGGGGTACCAGAGCCAAGCGAGACGTGATGGATAGAAGTTTCCTTAAATAAATGAAATAATAAATAAATCCCTAATAATAATCCCTAAAGAAATTAAATTGAGATCAATTCAAAGCGTGGGGTTTGATGCCTTATTTGTGTGGAAGACACAGTAATCACAGGGATGGGAAGAACTCCCCTTGGGCATGGGCTGGTACATCCCTTGGGGTGGAATCGCTTCTCTGCTGGGATGCAATTTAAAAGGGAATTGTGGATTCTCAGAATGATTTTCAGGATCATCTGAGGGGAGTTAGCCATGAGGGGAACTAGCCACGAGGGCAACTAGCCACAAGTGTAGAGAGACATGAGGGGAACTAGTCATGAGGGCAACTAGCCATGAGCGGAGAAAGACACAAGGGGAGATAGCCACAAGGGCAGATAGCCATGAGGGCAACTAGCCACGAGGGCAGAGAGACATGAGGGCAACTAGCCATGAGGGAAACTAGCTATGAGAGGAGCTGGTCCTGAGTGGAACTGGTTCTGATGGAAATTAATAACCATGAGGGAAACCAGCCATGAGGGGAACTAGCTAGGAGGGGAGTTAGCCATGAGGAGATATAGCCATGGAGGGAGTCAGATGTGAGGGAAAGTAGCCCTGAGGGGAGGTAGCTGTGAAGGGAGATAGCCATGGGGGGAGTTAGTCATGAGGAGAGGTAGAAATGAGGGGAACTAGCCCTGAGAGGAGTTAGCCCTGAAGGGAAATAGACATGAGGGGA
>NW_008657169.1:263-3202 GCF_000695815.1 Acanthisitta chloris | reverse complement strand
GATACACCTCCCGATCCAGGGATACACTGCCCTGTCCCGGAACACACCTCCCGATCCCGGGATACACCTCCCGATCTCGGAACACACCGCGGGGTCCCGGGATACATCTCCCGATCCCGGGATACACGGCAGGATCCTAGCGCCGCCGGACCCGGGATATATATCCCAGTCCCGGGATACACCTCCCGGTCCAGGGGTACGTCTCCCGGTCCCAGAACACACCTCCCGGTCCCGGAATACACCGCCCGGTCCCGGGATAAACCTCCCGGTGCCGGGATACACCTCCAATTCCCGGGATACGTCTCCCGGTCCCGGGATACACCATCGGGTCCCAGTGCCTCCCTCTGGCCTCAAACAGAGGTACCGTGCTGGGACCAGTAAGGGTTTGGTACTGGGAACCACATGGGTATGACCTCAGGTATGCTAAGGACCAGTAAAGGTCTCTTACTGGGCATTCTGGGAGCCCCGGGGACCTACAGAGCACACAGGACCTTAACCCCAGGAGCACTTTTCACAGCATCTTCACGGAGCTCCATCCAGAGGCTCAGCTGGAAAACCCCCTGGAAAAGGCAGATGGAAAACCCAAACTCCTCTCAGGTGCCGTGGGACAGGTGTGATCCCATTCCCAGGTGCTTTCTGCCCTTCCAGGGTGGACACAAATGCCCCCAGGAGGGTGGAAAAGCAGGAGGAACATTTGGAAAACCCTCGGAGAGCTGAGCCCTTGTCCTGGTTTTAGCCAGGATGGAGGTAAAATCCCTGCAGAGGATTTTCCTTTGGCTCTGGTGTCGTGTGGGAAGGATTTGAGCCAGGATTAATTAGGATTATGGGGATATTAGCTGGAATATCAACTGGTTTACATGGGATAATTACACCAGGGCATGGATCAACCTCCAAACGAACAGCGGAGAGGGAAACTGAGGCACGGACAGGAGTCAGCACGAAGCTGTGGTGGCTTTTTTTCATCCTCCGCTAGTATTTATTTCTTTTTTTCGAGCTCGGTTTGAACTCTGTCGCTCTCACAGCTTCGTTTCCTGCCCAGGAGGTTTCGCTTTGTGTTCAGAACCCTCAGGGGAAATTCCCTCCCCCAAAATTTCGCTGTCGCCGCTCGAATTGTCGCTTGGCACTCACCAAATCGATGTCACCGCGGCCACTCCAAGAGTCCCCGCTGAGGTAAGTCGGTTTTTTGGGGGGGAAAATGAGGCTTTTTGGGGTTCACACCACGATTCATAACGAATTGGTTGTTCTCTCTAACTCCCAGGCAAAAAATCACCTTCTAAATCCCAAATTTGGGGTGGAAATTGCTCTTTGAGGGGTGAAAAATGTGTATTTTGAGGGGTGAAAGATCTTCCCCTTGCAGTGTCCTCCTGGTTCTCCCAAACCTGGTACGGAATGTGAAGTTGACTCCCCAAAAAAAACATTCCAGGATGGTGGGAAATCAAGCCCTAAATCCTTCCAAGCTCCTTGGGGAGAGACAGGTTGGACTCACATCTAACTCTCAGGCAAAATTCATCTTCTAAATCCCAAATTTGGGGCAGAAATTGCTGTTTGAGGGGCAAAAAATGTGGGTTTCTTTTAAGGTTTGAAGGCCCCAACCAGCCCAAACTGGGGTGAATTTCCCCCTGGTGTGGCTTGAGCCCCCAGATTTACTGGGAGCAAACCTTACCCATTTCCATGGCAGTTTTCCATGCTCCTGGCGCGTTTCCCTCGGGATTTGTGCCCTTCAGCCCTTCCAGGGGAATCCACAAGGGTGAGACAAAGCTCCATCCAAGGCTGAGTTGAAGCCCTAAGAGTTTGGGTTGAACCCCCAGAGCTGAGAATTGGAGCTGAGCAGGACCAAACCTGGGGGAGGTGACAGGAAGCCAAACTCATTTGCATCTCAATGCTAATTAGGGTTTCAGGAACCTCTCGGCTCCACTTTGCAGATGGTTGGAAGGTTCGTGCTGAGCTTGGGATTTATTTCTTGCATTTTCACCCAAGGTATTTGCTGCCTGAAGGGGGAAAAAAACTGGGAATTGGAACCATAACAGAACTGGGAAATCCAAGGGGAATTTGAGAAGACAATTTTCCTCCAAACGGTCAATATTTGATGACTTCCCAGCGAGAGGGATGAGCTGAGTGTTGTTCTTGGAGGTGTTTTGGGGAGGAGAAGGAGCTGAACAGCTCCAAAATAGCTAATTGTGGCCTCAGCTTGGAGATCATTCCCTGTAGGGGTTTGTGGTTGGGAGTCTGGTGCTCTTATGTCCTGAAAAATCAGCTCCTTTGGTAGGAATTGAGTGGGAAATGCAATTTATTTGTTTTTTTCCAGGTGGACCTTGTAATAAATGGGATGTTGGGGTTGTTTGGAGCTTGTGGGGGAGAGGGAAAAGCTCAGCTTGGCTGTTCCGTGACATGGGAAGAATCCCAGTGTGCTGTGGTTGTCCCAAATCTCCTGGGAATTGTCATAGGAAATGAGGGAAAAACATCTCCCCCCTCCCAACACCTGCGGCAGGAGCTCAACTTTGTCTCCAACCAGGATGGGAGGTCATTAGTGACTCTGTTAATTAGTAACTGACCTTCCGTTTCTATCCCTCATTAGTGGGAGGGAAATGTTCCCTCAGCCTGGGAAGTTTGGGCATGAGCTCAGGAAGGAAAACTGAGATAAAAATACGGATTTTGGAGCCTTTCCATGATGTTCTAGTGGTGTTTGTAGAGGAGTTTGGGCTGAGAGTTAAACCAGCCCCAAATCTCTTCCCAAACTTCAGTCTTTCCGGCTGGAAAATGGGATTTGGGGAAGGGGAAGGGTTTGGCCTGAGATGGAGATGAGGGGGGAAAGGTTGTGAGGGCAAAGGAGGGATGGGAGGATTTGGGAGGATCAGGATCCCAGGGAGGATCAGGTTGATGTTGGGGGGGACCAGGGTGACACTGGGGTGGGACCAGGATGATGCTGGGAAGAATCAGGA
>NW_008657169.1:0-242 GCF_000695815.1 Acanthisitta chloris | reverse complement strand
CTGGGGGTGATGCTGGGGGTGGGGGAGGAGAACAAGGAAGGTGGGGAATGTCTTTGGAAGGGAATTGGGCCCAGGTGTGTGTGTTGGGGTGACACTGACCGTGTCGGGGGAGTGATGCTGGCTCTGTTGGGGTGATGCTGGCTCTGTTGGGGTGATACTGACTCTGTTACAGGGTGATGCTGACTCTGTCAGAGTGATGCTGACCGTGTCGGGATGACACTGCCTCTCTCGGGGTGCTGCTG
>NW_008657168.1:0-1325 GCF_000695815.1 Acanthisitta chloris | reverse complement strand
CCGTGCCGCGGCTCCCCTCCACCAGGCCTCACATTTTTTCTCAGTCGACGAGAAGGGGCTGCGTGTGACAGCACCCATGTCCTAGATGTGTGGCAGCCCTGTTGTGGGGTGACAAGGGGAATTTCCCCCACTGGGATCCTGGAGGAGACATCGGGGGGGACTTTGCTCCCTCCCTCTCTTCCCGGGGCGTCTGCTTGTGTCTCTAGTGTTGGGATAACACTGCTCATTTAGAGCGGCGATTTTGTTCTTTCACATCTTTTTGTTTTTAAACATGAATTAGAGCAATATCCCAAGGAATGTTTCCGCCTGGCTCCGGCGGAGGAGCAGGACACGGCGGCTCCGGCAGGACCTTCAGAGGGCACGGCCGGCTCTGCCCCGGGTGGATATATCTGAGATCAGTACCTATATGTCCGGACAAAACTTTGAAGGGGGGTTTTCTCCGCTCAGACCCTGAACACGGCCCTTCTGCCGCCAGCTCCTTCCCCCGGCCGCCGGCCAAGGGGGAGGTCGGGTGGGGACCCTCCCCAATTAAAACGAAGTAGTTAAAAAGCCCTAGGGTTTCCCCGCTGCTCCTACTTTATCTCGCTGCGTTTCCCGAGGAGAAACCTCCCGGGCTTGTTTCCCCCATCCTCTGCCTGCAGACTCGCACTGCCCCCCAAGCCCCCGGCCTCGGCGGGTGGGGGCGAAGGCTCCCGTCCTGTGCCCCGACGGGACGGGCAGCACCTTACCTGTTCTTAGCCGCTGCTGCCCTGTCCCTTTGCCTGCGGTTTTTGAACCAGTTGCCCACTTGCGTGGGGGTAAGTCCCGTGGCCTGAGCCAGTTCCCGCTTTTTACTGGGGTTGGGGTAAGGGTCCTGCAGGTACCACTCCCGCAGCAAATGCCTCGTCCGCTCCTTGAAGCAATGTGTCTTCTGCTCGCCGTCCCAGATGGTGCGGGGCAGCGGGAACTTCTTCCTCACCCGGTACTTGTCCACCGGCCCCAGGGGTCGGCCCCGCAGCTTCTCCGCCTCCTGGTAGTGCGATTCCAGCCAGAGGGCTTGCAGTTTGGCGTGGGACTCCTTGGTGAACTTGTGGTTCTCCAGGATGTGGTAGAGCTCCCGGTAGTTCCCCGTGTGGAAGGCCACGATGGCCCGGGCTCTCAGCACCGACTCGTTCTTGTTGAGCGCCTCGCAGGCCGCAGGGGCCACGGGCAGGGACCAGAGGAAGCGCCCCAGGCGCTCGATGTCCCCGCTCTCCTCCAGGGTCTCGCATACCCCGGCCACCTGCTGCGGGCTGAAATTGAGGATGGGCAGCTGGAACATGGAGGCGGCGCCGGCTCCGCTCCGC
>NW_008657167.1:12896-19783 GCF_000695815.1 Acanthisitta chloris | reverse complement strand
AGGGGCGCGGATGCGGGAAGAGCACGCAGGAACCGGCTGCACACACTTTCACTTCGACTTTGTAGGAAGGCAACGGGGTGGGGGAGACGCGGAGGAAGGGAGTTTAAACTCGGTGGCTGAGCTCTTCCAGCGGTGCTCTCCAAATCCGGACGCGGAGCCAGGATCTGCTCTCGCAGCCGGGCATCCAAACCTGGCCGTGGGCAAGAGGGAACCCATCCGACGGGCGCTGTCGGTGCTTTTAGCAAAGATTTAAACGAGGAAGCTGATGACAAGGAGCACAAAGCTCCCAAGCGTGGTCGGCTGCTTTATAAGCATGATAGTTTATAATCAGGCTAGATACTCCAGCTTATTTCATGACCCTGTGCTGGCTATACAATTAGTCTTACCACAGATTGAGGCTTGCTGTGTTGCAGTTTGACACTTGGAGCCTCGGGGAAGGACAGAATTCAATGACACGAGTGGTGAACATTTTTAAGCTTTTACCTTGGGCAGAGGGTGGTACAGAGTTACATTTTCCAGGCAAACGTTCAGAACTGAAACTCTCTGTGCTTGCAGCCCTATTTTGACAATTACAGATGCAAAAGGGAGACATTAGTCTTTCCCAAGCATATATGGGACAATTTATATAAACAATAGAACAAAAGTCTGTAAGGCACTGCTTTGAGATTGGCATTGATCCCATATCATACATGTTCACATGTCAAAGTAACACAGGGACATGTTCTCACTTGGAACACTCTCAAGTCTTTCAGGTGAGTGAGGGTAGTGAATGCGGGTAGAGAGTACCTTTTAAATTTGATATAATTCAACATGAACGAAGGTAGTGAATCTGTTTTCTTTCAAAACCTGTATCTAAATACATCACGACAAAACCCAGAGTTGCTTGCTTTCTATTCAAAAGATATCCGAGCATCAAAATGTGTTTGTGTTTAGTCCCAAATTAATCCAAAGTGTATTGGCTACCTATAGTTTGGCTAGCTTTTTAGTTTTGCTTACTACAGAGAAACATGCCTGATGAAACGTTCGAAGCAAGCTGTCTGCTTCTAGTTCTGGGCTTGTGCTCAAATGTTAGAATACGGTTAATACATTTTTCAGTGCTATTTCAATGTCTCTTATTTAGGAGTTCTCTGGTATTTTTCATTGTCTGTTGAATGTGTCTCTATATCCATCTCCTCTTGTCGTTTGTCATATCCACACTTCCATGTATTTGTGGGGCTGTAGTATGTTTACAGACTCGAGACCAGATCATGAGAGGGCTAGTGTGTAGCAAGTAATGCCAAAACTGTGTGGCCGCTCATGTGCACAAATTACATTGCATTGGGATTTTTGGCACCAAGGACTGGAAATGAAACTAAGCCTCATAAATAAGATTTATCTCCTCAACACTGTTGCAGTATGTGGGTGGCAAATGTTCTCAGCCAGAGCTTCAGTTCTTTTGGTCTCCACTCCCAGCACCCAGCTGAATGCAGTCAAGGGTATTTGTGAAGAAATTGGACGGGGGGAAGAGTTGAGCTAAGTTTCTTTTTCCGCAAGGAAAGATAACCTGCTACAGGAATGTTAAATGTGTTTGGCTTAATTTAGACCTCCATAGCAAAGAGCTAAAAGACAGCAATTTATTTCTGGTTGGAGATGGATGGGTGCCTCATATCTATTCCTCTTCATCAAAGAACAATTGAGCAAGTGAGTGGAAGAAGCAGAAAGCATTGTTAGTTCATTATTTGATAGGCACTGTCCAGCAGGGCCCCTTACAGATACTTTATTTCTAGGTCTACCAGATGTAATTAGTCTCTGCATGGATTCAGTCATTCAAAGAGGTTGCAGCTCACTTGAAAACTCTTTGTAAGCAGTATTAATATATAGCTCTATTTTGTGATTTTCAGCCACAAATTTCAAAGAACAAAGTAGTTTTATGGCTGGGGAGGCTGAAGTATAAAGAAATTGGAGGCCAGCCAAAGGTGACCTACATGTCACAGGCAGATCAGGGTGTAGATTTGGCAGGTTCAACTCTATAGCTATATCTAGAACTATAATATGCACCATGGGTCACAGTAGCATTTGACAGTATGGTAGAGGAGGTGTGAAGTGGGCTATAATGATAAAATTCTAGAAGGGAATAATGAGGTAACAAGACAGTAGGAGTTTCATGAGACAGACTGCAGAGCTGTTGGGAGAGTGAAGACTAATAGTAAAGGACAATCAGAATCTTTGGAGTTGTTTTAGTGACATTTTAACTTAGCATTTTTATTTAAGTATTGCATGGAATACTTCAAGTAAGACTAAATCAAGAATAAGTACTTCTGCCCAAGTGATATTAAAATTGCTTCTCATGAGGGTGCTGTTTTAGAGCCTGAAGTCTCATTGAAGTAGTGGAAATTGGCCCTAAGCAGGTACAGATCCCAGAAAGAAATCCATAATTGCATTCAAGTCCCAAGCTTGTGATTCTCAGGCAGCAAACTTATGTCTCCTCTGCACCGAGGAAAGGGAATAGCTGTGGAACTTTTCTTGACAGAGGATATGCTTTTGAGGTTGTCATTTCTGACAAGAGTTGTGTGTGGGAGAGAAGACAGGAAAGTAGTGGAGTACAGGGTTGGATACCCAGCTATAACATCATAGAGATTTTTCTGTGGAAAGACACCTACTGTCAACTACAGGAAAAAAGATGTTGGGAGCAAGTAAGTATAGTGATGCATTACTGAGCTCTGTAAAAGTGCCAGGTAAATAAGGAGAATTTCAGAGTCAACAGACGAGAGAGAGAGGCAGGATGAGGAGAAAGGAGTTGGTACTAGAGTCCTCTCAGAAAAAAAAAGCAGTTTCAATTCTCTGAAAGGAGATCAAATCATCCTGGGGATTGTTCTGAGAGATATACTTACTCTCAGCTGAGGAAAAATGTTTCTATGATACAATTTAGAAGGCTTGGTTGGCTAATGGTTTCACACAGATGGGGGGGAGAGTCTCAGAGTAATGTAAAGAAGTGGGCTGAGTGTATAATGGCTGTGAAGTGTGCTCTTTGAAGAGTCATTGATCATCAGTGGTTTGCTGGTTCAGGAAGGAGCTATGGGTGGGCAGTTTCGTACTGCCCACCGACGTGTTGCTTTGATCATAAGCACAGTGATCAGAACTTTCACTCTTCTCTTTCTTGCTTGGTATTCTTATGGATTTGTCAGAAATTATTTGTGATGAAATGCTTAAAGGCCACCGAAGCTTCTGAAATGGGTAACAGAAGCTGGTTGGACTAAGCAGCTTTCTACTGCTACATCATGTCAGAATGATTTATCTGCAGAGAACAGTCATCACGCACTGCACACAACAAGCCAGGGGTTTGTACCACTCTTTACTTGACTATGAGAAGCCCAGACAAAGGCAACAGCCAGTTGACAAGCAGGCTGAGAACAAGAGCATAATTTCTCCAAAAAAAGTGAAGACATCTCTCAGCAAAGACAGGCATTTCTATTAGCAGTAGATATTGCATCTGCACCCCCTTCTCAGTTATACAAACAGATGTGCCTGAAGCCATAAAATGACCCACGTCCAAGAGCTGGGGCAGATGACTGCAATTTTAAAATACCTTTGATAATCATGCCCTTTTCAAATGCAATACCATAAATGTTTTTGGCCCAACCTTAACCACAATCCTTTATCCAGCTCACTGCACACTCCTGCAAAAAGCTGTACCTGCATAGCTGAGGGAGTTGAGGTGAGGTGGCAGGGAAGGCAAGATGGTTTAAGAAGTAACAGCTTGGGCTGTTTAGCCACTGCACATCAAGATGGGCTCTGGTGGGTCTTCCATCTTCTGCAAGCCACACAGATAATGGAGTGTGGACCAAGGGAAAGCAACTGCCATTGGGAATCCAAAAGGAGTACTGAAGGATTGTTATCCAAGGCAATTACTACAAGGTCTAATACATCTGCAGATATGATTGCTAGAAATCAGGAAAACATTGTTTGGAGCATCCCATGGTATCAGTGAGATAGAGGGCCTAATGGATGAAGGCTCTGGGAGCTTTAAGTGGTACTTAGGAACTCATGTTTGGAATTCCATTAGACTGTGTGTTGTACTAGCACAGATTAAAAAGATTGCTTCAATTCTGAAGATGTGTGAAATATATGCAGAGAATGCTAAAGGGAATGTATTAATAGACTTTCAGAACTTTTTTTGTAGCATGCTTTATATAGGCTGAGACTTTTCGACAAGCATCAAAAGGAAACAACAGGAAAAGAAGATTCTGTGGGAATGGGTGTAAGAGAGAATTAGTCCAAAGAACAAACTTTGCACCTTCACAGCTGAAGGTGATCTTGAGGTAATTGCAAAATATGAAAAAAAGCCTATAATATGGATAGATCTAGTTGGCCTACCAAGAGTGTTAAATGCAGTACTTTTGTGTATTCCATTTCTACAATGAAGTTTTTAAGATAAGATTTGACTTGAAGCAGTGTTCTGAAAGACTGGATTCATGTTTTTGCCTAGGTTCCCACTTGCAGGTTGATTAAAACCCTCGCTCATGTGAGACTTCCTCCCTACTGAACTTCTAAAGCTTAGGCAAGATTCAGCCCTGGACTATATTTATTTTGTCTTGTAACTACCACGCTTGCTTATTTTATACTTTTTTTGGCCAGGAGCCTGACTAATTATAACCTATTTTGCCTCATACTTATTTCACCAGACAATCTATCCAGTGTTGGAGCTTGGCTGAAACCATCACATTTAGGATTTGATATGTTGATAAAGAAAATAAATCCAAATTAAGTGGTCTGTGCAGGTAGAATTGAGACTGGCAAACTGAGTCGTTTTAAAGAAACCTCAAGTAGGGCTGAAGGGCAATGTAAGAGCTTTTTTCCCACTAGAGTATACACATTGCAAGACTCAGGCTTACTGTCTACCAGTGGCTAATGTTCATTGTAGGGTGGGCTTGACCAGGTGTCAAACTTTGTGTTCTTGAAGCACAGATATTTTGAAATCTGGTGATCCCTGGGGTTCTGGGCAAGCCCTGACACATTACAGCCATTCTTGAAGGAAAAAAGATGCCGTAAAGCAGTAGCTGTTAAATGCTGATGCTGTGGAGGTATCAGGAATGTGAAAACATTTGGTGTGATTACATATTAAATTGTTCTGCAAAATATTTGTGAAAAAAATACCATTCCTTAATGACTATTTTACGAGTTTGTCTTTGAAAAATCTAAACATTTACTACAATAATACATTGAAAAATAGCTCCCTGGAAAGCATTTAGTTCTCCAAATACTTTGAGTGTTTCCCAGCCTGTTCTGAACATGGCCCTAGGGCTCGTCTTTGCTGTTATTTATCTCTCAATAGAAAAAAAAAGAGACAGGTGTACAAGTCTGGCATTAGTCTGCACTAAGCAGACATGGGTTTGGCAGTTGCGTGCGCTTCCAGTGTGGCCTCAGTCTCTCTGTGGCTTTAAAATGCAGCTATAAAATATAGAACCCTGCTTCCCTAGGAATTTGTAAGACACTTGGTTTGTGAAGCAATCCTGTTCCACGGGAGAGGAAGACAAGCTAGCTCACAGGTCATTTAAGAGTTGTTTTGACATACAGAAGATGCACAAACACAAGACATTGTCGATGACAGTCTATATACTAAAGAATTTTATTCAAAAAACCACTGGATGAGTATTAGAGTTCAGAGGATGCTGTGTGCACCTCCTTAGCCAACCTGCAGCCCTGATCATCTTCTGCCTTTGTGTTGCTAGTGCTGTGTGATACATGACATAAACATTGTAAGGAAGCCTACAGCAGGGCTTCACTGGTTTCACTGCAGGTTTTTGTGTCCAGTCATAAAAGGGAAGTGTGGAATCAAGAAGCAGAAGTGGAGGCTGCAATCAACAAAGTGAGGGTGGGTGGAAGGATAACAAATACCAGGACAAGTAAGAGGCAGGATTAAATTGTGAAAGGTTTTGAAAGTGAGATCAAGGAGTTTGCATTTGGAGCAGTGGAAGAGGAGAAATGACAAGAGAACTTTGGAAAAAAAAGTGATGTGCCCAAATGAATTAACAGTTCCAGGCGCTGTAGCCAGAGAGGAGATTACAATAGGGGAGATGCACAGGCCTTGACTAGGACTTTTGGCACAGCAAGCCAAGATGAATTGTGATACTCTGGAGATGCTGGATGAAACAAATCAGTGACATTTAAAGCACAGCAGCATCAACATCATCAGTAAAATTAGCAGTAAAAACTAAACTCCTCCCTGCCTCCAGACTGTGCATCAACACCCTAGATTGAGCTGCTGTAAACTGTTGGTGTGCAGAAGCAGAGACCCTTGAATTCTCAAGCAGCATACAGGTACCACTTGGGGTGGTCTGCAAAGTAGTTACATGCATGTCCCTGTCTGGGAACCTTCTCCGGTGAGACACTTTTGCTGTATATCAAATGGGAAAAGACATTCATCTGCCTCCATGAGTCAGCAGAACAGCATTAACTCTTTCTGGAAGTGTCAGTGCCAGCGAGTGGGGCTGAGTCATCCAAGCACATACAGCTAGCCTGATGCCCACCCATTCCTTCAGCTGGGAAGCAGTCCTGCAGTATCAAAGAGAAGGTGGTTACATTTCACATTCTACTCATCAGTCCAGTGTAATCATTATTTGCAAAACAGCAGACGGTCTTAACTGTCAGATTCAAAAAAACTGTCAGCTCTTTCTGGGTTAGATAGGAACCAGATTTAAAAGGAAACAAAATGTTCTTCATTTCCAGGGAACTTGTTAGTTCACACTATTTTCCCAACAATGGCCACAATCAGTTTGAGCCATAATTAGGCACTGAAACCCCAAGACTTATACTATTGCTAAGCTGAAATAGCTTCACAGAAGACAAGAGTCACAGCTTTAATTCCTAACTTTTAAAGAACTCTCATCTTTTAATCCAGCAAAGTCAGA
>NW_008657167.1:6817-12863 GCF_000695815.1 Acanthisitta chloris | reverse complement strand
GATCAATGCACTCATAAATGCTATTCTGTATGGTATTATAGACTCAACCTTAACACAGGGGTACACAAGTAAGGACAAATGCTTTTAAACCTGATGCATTGAACAAGCAGCAGAGGAACACAGGCTCTTCAGAAACAAAGATTTTCTATTTTCATGCTAATGTTCCCGGTGTTTCAAGCAGAAGGACATGCTTAGAAAATACATGCGTTGCGAGCTGTTAGCTAAGAGACTGATATTCACTCAGCATAACTGCCTCTTTCCATGAACTAATAATCACAAAACAAGTAGGGAATATGCATTGAACAAGCAGCAGAGGAACACAGGCTCTTCAGAAACAAAGATTTTCTATTTTCATGCTAATGTTCCCGGTGTTTCAAGCAGAAGGACATGCTTAGAAAATACATGCGTTGCGAGCTGTTAGCTAAGAGACTGATATTCACTCAGCATAACTGCCTCTTTCCATGAACTAATAATCACAAAACAAGTAGGGAATGTAGCCTGTTATGTGCCTTTTTTTTTAGGTTTAGGTGTGCCTGGATATTTATTATATCATGGATTGATTCAGCAGATTAAAGAGAGATACATCTCAGCCCTAAGACATACATCTTAAATTAGCCTGTGGGATTTCTTGCTTAAACCATCACATCAAATGCTTTTGTTTCTAATATTATACGTGAGTCCATCACCCACATCATTGCATTTGCCCTTGGCTCATTTTACTATGTCACTGTAAAGCGTCCAGAGCTGACAATTGCCTTTTTATCTTCTCATGAAGACTTGTAGGTGGTAATCTGTCATAACTGTATTCAGGCTCTTTTTCTCGACTTCTAGCTATGAATGAAGGCTTTGTTTCTTTTCTCACCTATACCCATACGCTATGGTCTGATCCTGCTGCAGTCAACAAACTGTGCTGGTGGAAATGCTATGGCCTTCTGGTTTTCAGGCTCTGGTATACACATCCCAAACTCTCAGTTATGAGAAGACAGTGTAGGCATGTTTGTGCTTTTGGTCACATGTTATACATTGTAGCTAGATAAAACCATAGACATAAAAATAGGATTTAAAAATAATCCCCTGTATTCTTATTGCAAGTCTGGAAAATTTAATTAGTCTCTATGGGATTTCCATGTGCCATGACAGTCAGAGATGCTGACACCAGTGGACCAGTAGAGTAAAGAGGATAAGCTGAGAGGGAGTTTACAATACTTTAATTAGCCTAATGCCTTATGAGAATATTATTTCTATTGCATTGTCTACATATCTAAATATTGAATTAGCTTTCATCCCTGACCTAAAACACTCACTGGCTACATTTTCTTCCTCATGCAAGATCAATAGCATCTGCAAGCAGCAGGTTAGATCGGAATCTGTTTTCCCAGCTTTGCTGCACATGTACAAGCACAATGCCAAAAGAGAAAGTATTATCTTCCACAGAGAAGCAGTTTGCTCAGAAATCTGATTCAGGATTACCTGAATATCCTGGTTTAGAAGTTCTTCAATTTCCTTTCCGTTAATTTGTGTTTATGCTTTTGCCATTTGATTTTGGTTTGTATCTCTTGACACTGATGTCTGCTGATACACATATTCCTGCCTGCAGTGAAACAGATGGCTTCTCTGCACTACAGAGTGATAGATGTTAATCCACTGATCATGGCTTTTGAGGTATCTCTGAGTGGATGTTAGAGCCTTTATGCAGAGCCATGTAATATATACAATGTAACGACATAACTTTTCAAAAAAACACCATTGTTAATCTTGGACTTTCATCTCTGGTTTCAACTTTGGTCTGTTAGCATCACTGTACAGTTTTTGTTTTCTACTATGCTGATATCAAATCCTCGCTCAGAAGATTGGACCTTGATTCACATGCTTAGATGCTGCAGAACTTTCCCCAGGCAGTATGGATTTTCTGCCTGCAGTATCTGAACCAGTACTCCCAGTCCTCCTGTGGTTTGTACCCACCAGTTCTGAAACAGTGTAACTGGGACTCCAAGTTAGATGTGTCTCACTATGAAAAATGACCTGCATAGTTGATTTTCACTTTCTGACAGAAGCTCTGCTTAAATGGACCTACTGGATGGCTGGTCCCAGGAGACAAGGAGCACAGTTTCAGTTCAGGGACATTTTTATCTTGCTCCTATTCTCCCTGCTTCTAGCCTACAAATTGGACGACAGATTTGGTATGTCGACAGTGATAAGAAGGAAGCCACAGAAATGTTAAGTGAAGGTAGTTGTTTGTTAAGCTGGTAATTGCATAAGGGGAAATACAGAGCTTAGTGTCACATTTTAGCACCAAAAAATCAATATATTTGTGTCTTACAGAGAAAATCATGTTATAGGGACAAAACTGGGAAGAAGTATGGAGCATAATTCTTAGTCAGTTTGCCAGAATTGTTGAGTTTTTGTGTAGTTGGAGCAGGTGGGTATTAGGCTCTCCAGCTGTTCTCCCTGATGATAAGCACACTGGTAGCTGGTTTCCTCTAGAGATTTTACAAATGTCAATGCCATTTTTGTTCCATAATTTTATACCTTTGAGCACACACATAAGGAACAAAGATGAGTTTAATAAACAGGATTCACTGAGGTTCTGCTGATTAGTGAAGATGAAAATAGTTAATTATGTAGCATTATTTCCTTATTCAAAATAGTGTCTTGAAGCATCAAACATTGACATGATCTGCTGTAAGGATGTCCCCAGTGGTAAAAGCAAATTACATCATTTAAGCAAAATTGTCCATATAACTTGAATCTGAGGTCTAATACTGTTGGTCTTGTGACAGTCCTTTGTACTGGAAAAAAAATTTGATGTAAGAACTGGGATTTTTTTGTGTGACTATTGAAAAGAGGAGCTTGAGATATGCTTGCAAATGGCATCTTCAAAGGCAAAATCCAAAACCGGTTTCAAGGCAGTGGAGCTTCTTTTGTGAAAATTCTTATTTACTATAATTAGAACTGGTTTGGGCTGAGGCCTTTGCCACAGGCAATTCTGACATTAAATAAGTGAATATAAAATCATTTCAAAGTAGAACTGAAAAGTGAAATTCCTCAGGAAATTAAAATTCTAAAGAAATTTGTTTCCAAGCTATTATTTTATGGATTTTACGGAGTTGGATTACTACTGTCATGCCAATAACAAAAACTGCTTTGTGCCAACTGTACTATCTTGATTAATTTTGCTTAGACTTTTCATCAAATTAATGTCTCAAATATCACATATCTGCAATATTGTGTTTATATATTGTCTAATTATTTAATACGAAATACAGAAGATAATACATACAACAGCCAATATCAAGCAATTACATCAAGAGCATTTTATTAAACTAAGCATTTCTGCGTATCACAATAAAACTGAAAGGGTGAGAGGGCTGTATCTTTGAAACTGAACTGGAAAGTTGCAAGTTGTCACTAAATGGTTTGATCTTGACAAAGATGCATTTTGTACCAGCTTTGCAGGCCATTTTGGCTCACTTACACACCTAATGCTGCCCTGATTGTTAGCATTATTACAAAAATCCTTTGTAGAGACTGCACATCTGGTCACTCACAGATTGTCAGATCTCCTAGCCTTCATAATATACTGTGTCCAATGTGCCAGGGCTACAAAAATGTGTGGATGGGAATGCAAAACAATTCATTCAAAACACCAGGCTTTCTTCAGAATATACCATTTGCATCAACTGTCATCCTCGACAGAGATACTTCTGATTAAGATACAGAAGAGTGGAAAGGCTTGAGACCACAAATTTGATTGCAATATGACCAGGCAACTGCTGAAATAATGGTGTTTTCTGAGATTTCTGTAGTAATTTTTAGGGTCAGGTATTTCAGCTACTAGAAACTGGTTTTGAAGTCAAATCTGCTGAAAAAGTATTTGCTTCACAGAAAGTATTTGCTCCTGAGTCCCACAGCAACTGTCAGCAGTGAATGAACATCTCCAGGAGCTCAGCACAAAATGATAATTGTTTATATTAATGGTATACTTGTAGTATTACTGCACCTTGATCCATTCAGCTTGCTTCAACAAATTTACAAAAGGCACTAGAAAAACATATGGATGATAACTTTGGCAGTGCTTTTATATTTAGGCAGTCCATAAAACTATTCCAAGAGTTGAAAGCCTATACCTGAGGCAGGAGGACCTCATATTTATACTTACACTCATATGTCTACTATATACACATAATATTATGTTCACATAAAAACTTGTTCTCATTTTCCCAAGAGTTTTCTATAAAAGCCAGGCACAAATATGTACTGAGCAATGTTGAAGCCCATTGTAACAACTGAGCTCTGAATGGAAGGCCCTGGCATGGTCTAGTGAAAGACCATGTCAGAAAAGACCCTGGAGTGAATCCTAACCCTTTGATCAACCTGTCTGGTAACTGGACAAAATAGGGTGCTTCACTCTGCCACTTCTTCCTTCAGCTTCAACCTGTGACTGCAAGCACCTCGGAATATGTCCTGCATTTTTCTTTACAGGAACAAGAATAGCTAAGCACAGAACAGCCAAGTTAGAAGGACCACTTTGTCTGACCCTCCTGATCTAATCTGGGTCATCTAGAGCAGGTTGTTCAGGGCCATGTCTGGTCAGATTTTTAATATCTTTGAGGATGGAGACTCCACAACCTCTCTAGGCAACCTGTGCCAGTCGTTGACTACCCATATTTAAATGGAATTCCCTGTATTTCAACTTGTGTGTATTGCCTCTTGTCCATTAACCAGCTAACACTGAGCTACAACTCAGTCCATGCCACTACAGCACCTAGCACAATGAGAACTAGTTTTGTGTGTGCCTGTAGATACCCCTCTGGTCAAAAAAATCCCCATAGAGAAACAGCAGTAATAGCCATACGGGATTTCTCTCCCCAGCAATACCAGAAACTTCCAGTACCTCTTAATTAAAATGAATAAATAACTCATTTGACACCACAGATGTTGCTCAAGGTTAGCTCAGTGCTGATGGAGTGGGAACTAGGAGCATCACCACACAGGAACAATATGAATCTCCTTGGTTGCTGGAGCTCATTCCATGCAGCCAGAGGGGAGGCAGGCAGAGAAAGACAAAGTGACCCTCAGGCACTGGAGTAACAATACCTGTGTGGGACAGGAGACCTTCTGCTGGGCACTTGCAGCCCACTTTGGGAGCTGGAGGCCCTGCAGAGTAGGGGGGGCTGGGGCTCAGTATTCCTCACTCCCCATACTTTGCCTGAAGTTTGCCATAGAGATGAAACTGAGCCTTACTTGCCAGGAAAGAATGAAATGATCCCTAAGGTTAGCAAAGCACTCAGAGACCCTTTGGGAAGAAAAGTGCTACGTAAATAGAAGCTGATTCCTACAGGTTATTAATAGATGTATCTGCAAAAGAAATGTGAAAACTACAAAGGAAAGATCATTCTGAATTACATTACCATAATTTTTTTCATTGCTGTCTCTTTTCAGGAGACCTGGATTATACTGCTAACAATGACAGATTTGAATAAGAGACAGGGTTTGTGTGGGCCAGAGGTGGGAACAGAGAAGGAGACTAATTATATCTTTTTTAACCTTTGCATGCAGCTGGGCAGAATAAAAATGAATTATGCAACCAGCAACTGAGTTGTTATCCCAATGGAGGCTGCAAAATGGTGCCCAGGTCATCTGGAAACATGATCTAACCTGTCCCATTTCTTCTGGATCTAGCCACTTTACAAATCATTGAAGAAAATCAATATTTTCTTCATGCTTCACCTAAGGCTCATGTAATTATCCTATGGACAAATCTAAACATTTATCTTACTTGCTCTTACCTCAACAACGCAGAGGGTGAAGGGCCAACACTGATATGCTCTGGGAGAGCTGGAAGTAACACTCTTCAGTGCACCTTTGAAACCCGGGTCTAATTGGCTAAAGATGACGACACTGCTTTTACAGTCACTCAGATGTGTCATTTGAACACTTCATTGTGCGGTACCTATTCCACTTTTAATGCTTGTTGTAACATGAAGCTTTGTTCAAAGGTCAGAGATGGATGAGAAGGTGTAGAGGAGCCTTTAATACCTCAGCA
>NW_008657167.1:0-6800 GCF_000695815.1 Acanthisitta chloris | reverse complement strand
AAAGAGCCTCTTGGCAGGCAGCAAGCATGGAGAACTGGAGGAATATGTTCCCATGAAATAAGAAGTCTTTTCTCTCTGCTCCTCGACTCTGCTGCTTGACTTTCCTCCCCAAAATTCAATTCAAACTACAATTTAAGCTAACTAGTCTATTTCTGGCATCCTGTAGCTCTACCACTTTAAAGGGGTTTTGACATAAATTAGGGTCGTATCTCAAGCAAATAATTTGACCCTTCAGTCTTGAATTTTTCCAAACTCTATTCCAACCATTTTGCAACATCATCTGTGCCCCACAACAAGTTAAAGCCTGCCTGTATGACACAAAGGGCTTGTTATGAACAGAGCTATTTGTGTTGCTCTGTAATGCTTCAGCATTATCAGAATTGAGCTCTGGAGGCTGAATGAAGTGTCTTTCAGAATCTGAACCCAAACTTTGCTCCATTTTATATTAGTTCCCTCATTCTAATTTGGTCCAATACAGTATTTAATAAGAGTGACCCAGGACACTAAAAGTCTTTAAAACTTGCAGCCTGAGCCAATTTACCCAATTCAAGAATTTTGGCTGCTTCTTTTTATTGTCATTCTTTGTTATCTTTAGGAAACAGCATCAATTATGTCTGTTTTGAAAAGAGGATAATGAATACGTTGCATTTGATTGCTATTGACTTATAGGAAGGAACAGTATTTCACTGAAATAGCTGTGCCTGATGGTGTATGAAAGACTCTGTTAGCTTAAATCTTCTTGTGGATAACCCAATACCTCAAAGATGAGTACATGCCATTTCTTTGTCTTAAGTAGTATAAAAAGTCAGAAAATGAAGTGGAAATACTGTGCTGGATAAGTTACAGTACAAATTCTGTTCCTGGAAGGTCACATTTTACTGAATTGAGATTTCCCCCCATTCTTCCCTCTTGTAATCTGTGGCACTTTCTGGTTTTTACAGTTAAGAACTTGTGAGTTTGTAATTATTTAAACACTAAATGCTAGATAACCTACTGCCACCTGAGTGATTGAATGCATCCTCACTAAACTGAAAATAATGGCCCAATTAAGCAGTAGTCTGTGCCAGTGTCTGTAAAAAGGCCAAATCAGTTTTTGTAAGTTATCCCAAATTTGAAGTAGGGAACAGTCTTCAGTACCCATGTCTCCAGGATTTCCTTTTAGGTCACACAGTTTGTGTCCTCCTATCACAGTGAGCTGAATGTGAATGGTACTCCTGAAGACTTAGCAGATTAAATGCCTATAGCTTATTGTCAGATCAAGCAAGTGAATACAATCCAATGCTGCACTCACTTATGACAGCTCATGAGAAGTTCTGTCAACATTTTAGTTCTTGTTTTCTAAACCCTCTATTAGGCTGATCTTGCTTCAGAAACAACTTTGAGACCTTCTGTGATGGCAATGTTCTGCTGGATGTGGAACTAGTAGGCCTCAAGGGATGGGAAGTGTTGTGAATGCAACTACTACCTCATGATGTGAAGAGATTTGCAAGAATGCATTGCACTTCTGCGGCCACTAATGCATTCATTCCTAGGCAAGGAAAAACCAATGCATTAAGCATTCTTACCACAAATGTAATCACTGCCCACAAGGAGCAAACTTTATGAAAGTAGAAGGAATCCATCTAGGAATCAGTGTCACATCCTGAATGCCATGGAAGGTTGTGAGCAATCCTGCCCCAGTAGAGAGGAGTTGTGACTCTTTGCATTATCTGTGAAGAAACACATGATAGCAGCAAAGCAGATTTAGGACAGAAATCACTGAAAACATTTTAAGGAACCAAGGATTTGGAAATGCATTTGACATTCTTGGAAGGGGAAAAAAAACCCAGCTGTTGCCTCACATATGGTTTTTTTTAATTGCTTCAGGGGTCTTTTGGGTAAAAGTGTTGTTGGCTCTATCAAACCAACACGTATGGTGGCAGGACTGTGTTGCCCATTCTCCATTCCCAGACAAATGCATGTACTACCCAGGAATACCCTGTTTATTATAAGTGAAGAAAATTATTCCCAAATAAATAAAAATTAACAAAACTGTTCCAAATCACGTCAGAGAAAGCAATACAGAGACTACATGTGCACAGTTCCCCTTTGAGGAGACAGGCTTTTTCCATTCTGGGCACCAACAGAGGCTTTGCACTTCAGCCATCTTCCCAGGCAGCATTTTTAATTAAAGTTGTAACTTATCCCAAGGAAGGATCCAGAAAATACCTGGATCTTTCTTCCTTTTGTCAATCCTCTGCTCTAGGCAAAGAGATAATGAACTAGTCACTTCAAAATAGTGCTCACCATGAGCTAATTTATTGTGTTATATTTGGGAGCTTGAGGGTTAGTACAGACTGGGGATTTCTCCCAGAAATGACAGAGTATTTTGAGCTGACTGATTTGAGGCCTCAGTGGCTTTAGTTTTCTGCCTGCTTGAAAGGTTTCTTCCTCCTGGAGAAACAAGTACAATGAGTCACTGTGAAGGGCACTGCAGTAATGGATTGCATTAGAGGCACAAGCAGAGACATGAGGTTTCACATGAGGGATGCGTTGGTCCATGAGATGCCAAGAGTCACAGCACTGCAACTGGGATGTGTGTTTTAGCAAGGCAACCCCAACAAGAAGCACCCTGTGCATATGAAGTACTGCAGCTGAATTTCCCTCAGCCCAGAATGTCAGAGCAGCTGTTCTGCCCAGTTCCAGTGAAGCAGTATGGACATGCAGTACTGGGTATCACAAAGGTGGGGACGTGCTGTGCAGCTGCGGAGATATCTGAGCCTTCAGTAGAGAAGGGGGAACACATCGCATGAGGACTAACTGGTCTGGAGCAAAGAAAAGGAGATGAAGATAATCTTTTGTAGGATGAAGACTGCGACCTCATCACAGATCTGTTTGCTTGAAAATTGTTCTTATAGATCAGCTAAATAGAAATCTGTTTTTCTAGGAAACTTATCTGAAGTTTAGCTCTAGATTTACAGACAGTAGGGAACCTTTCTGCTAATTGGAGTCTAGCATCAGGAGGGGCTAGAAGAACTTTTATACAAGATCTTTTAAGGAAAGCAGACCTTTTAAGGAAAACCTAGGCTACATCTGTGCCATTTTTACCAACTCTGCTTTTTTGTGTTACTTTGAAGTTTGTGAAACACAAAGGGTGAAAGCAAACAGCAGGTATCATCTGTGATCAATTCATTTCCATTGTTTAGACTTGAGCACTTGTAGAGCTGAAACTTCAAGTAAAGCTCATAACAGGATGTAATCCAAGACATAAAAATGCCTGTAGGAATATCAAGAACAAAGTGGTTTTATGAACTCTACTTTCGTCTTGGAATATGAGGAGAGTTTGTGAAACCTAAGACAGTCTTCCCTGTACTAATATTGATGTCAAACCTCCTAATGATTTCAGGCTCTCATTTCCATTCATTGATATTTTTATTTAGACTCACTCTTAAACTTTAATCCCTTTCTTCAGAGGAGAAAATGATGTGTATCCTAAGTACAAATTCCTGTCTACCATGGGACACAGCAGCTTGTATCCCATCAGAACCAGACATAAAGAGATAATCTAATTCTATATTTAGATTTATGTAACCTAATTCCTATATTGTGCATTTCTTGATGGACTCATCTAGATTTTCCTACCTAGTGATTCTCCTGTTGTATATTTATATCACCCTGTAGAGTTCCCATTAACACCACCACCATGCAGTTACAGTAACTGCACAGGACATGGAAAGGAAATATATTTATAGTTTAGTGAATCAGAAACCTACATTGTAACACATGTAATTCAACACTGGACTTTAAAAATGCAAACAGCAAACTAGAGGAAACAAATTAAAATGACGTTGATTTTGGTTGAAGGGAAAATATGGAAGGATGGAGAAATCAATTAAAGCCAGCCTGTTCACCGTAGGTAGACCTTAGATTGGAAAAAACATATAAAAAATCCTATGACATGATTTTTCTGAGTGGAGTATCAATACTAATTATTGCCCCTTTTTATTCAGAAGTAGTGGTGAATTTAACACAAATTCTTCATCTCTGTTCATAAATTGACAACTTCATAGAATCATAGAATCATAGAATTTTAGGGATTGGAATGGATCTTACAGATCATCTAGTCCCAACCTCCCTGTGCCATGGGCAGGGATACCTCCCCACTAGACCAGGTTGCTCAAGGCCTCATCCAGCCTGGCTTTGAACACTGCCAGGATTGGGGCAGCCACCACTTCCCTGGGCAATCTGTTCCTGTGTCTCATCACCCTCACAGTTGAAAAACTTTTTTCTAATATCTAACCTAAATTTCCCCTCCTTCAATTTGAAACTGTTACCCCTTGTCCTATCACTACAGTTCCTAACAAAGAATCCCTCTCCGTCTCCCCTGTAGCCCCTTCAGATATTGAAAAGTTGCTATTAGATCTCCACACAACCTTCTCTTCTCCAGGCTGAACAGCCCCAACTTTCTCAGCCTGTCTTCATAGTGGAGATGCTCTAGTTCCCTGATCAACTGCGTGGCCTCCTCTGGCCTTGCTCCAACAGTTCCATGTCCTTGTGTCTAGAACACTACAAATGTTTCAGGTTTGACTTGATGAAGTCTTCCAAATAGGGTCATTACTGTTGGGTGATCAAGACGCTGTCAGCTGTTCAGAGACCTCACAGTCTTCTTCTGTGACAGGGTGACCCATATGGTTCTGGACAGTTGTTCTTTCTTGGTTCCAGCAATGCTACCTGAGAACATCATTGATTTTGCTCATGACTGTCTTGAGGCTCACAGCTGCCCATCCCCTGGAGGCATGTGATTGCCTGCTCCCAACTCTGCTGTGTCAGCTCTGTTAGATTTGCCTGTGACTACTGGCCCATATTCATCCTTAAAAGCAAGATCACCCCACCAACAATTTTTTCCCAAAGCAGGTGAGGGGACATTCCTTCCTCTGGCAGAGCTGAAGCAGCAGCAACCAATACAGATGGAGTGACAGGCAGCTGGGAATGGTACGGCTATTTTCAAAGTGAATTTCCCTATGTATATTATGCATATATGTATGTAGATTTTATGGTCTGAGCATTTCTCCTTTAGAAGAAAATTGGTTGGCAGTCTGCAGTGAACAGTCTAGTAAAGGGGCTGTCTCTTCCACAGTCAGAGGAAAACAATGGCACTTTTTCTAAAGAAGAACCCTTTGAAGCTAGTTCACTATGACTATGCAGAAGGGTTAAGGTGTGTATTCTGTTTCTTTAATCCAAAACAAAGACTTTCCTGTATGAATCACCTCACTGCACACCCCAATGTTGTTCTTACGGGATGTCTGAAGAATGAAAGGAGGACCGAGTTTTTATTTTTATCCTACCCATTTCCTTTAGCTGTGCTGTGAGTTGAAAAAACCCTTCATTTGTGATTTCAATGCTGTAGGGTAACTTGTTTCCTATAATTCTCCAAAACAGAGAGATTTGCAATAAAACCTTATTGCGTGTTTATAACTATACTCAAGAAAACTTGCATAATCCAGAAATGTTTGCCAATATTTAAAGGGATTTGCTGAACACCCTATGGATCTCTATTACAATTTCATGATGATTTTCTGCAGTCCAGATACTGCCTTTTATGTTGATTTCTTTAATAAGACTTCCTGCCTTTACCTCTTCTGTAGTGTGCATAAACACTTATGTAGTGTACACATTGCTAAATACTGAAAGATTAAATTGCTAAATTGGATGGATTAAGTAATAACTCATTTTACCATTAGATTAAGTCCTGATGTTATTTTCATACTCCATTCTAAGAGTATTTGGTATATTTATTTTTGGCAGTACACTGAAACCTAAGTCAGTGTTACTTAATTTATAACATATCCTTGATATATTCTGGTCCATTAGACAAAGGAATGTCTTCACAGCCTCTTCCATAGACAAATTATAGCACTACTTGAGTGTCTGCATTTGAAACATTCTTTCGCTGTAGCCCACGTAGGACATTCGGTTCTTCTGATCACACTCCCATGTGGGATCTGGGTAGCTATGCTGCAATGGTAAATCCTGTGCTTGCTTTATGGAATAAACTTGATTTTGAACTTTAACAAATGAAAGGTGCAAATCTTTTCCTGTGCTTACAGTCCTTATCTTTGACTTGCAAAAGGCAAAACAACCGAGACATGCTGAAAACAGGAAAATTTGCTGGGTGCCAAATGTATTACTGCCAAGAACCCAAATATGCAAAAAGCAGACAATTGAATAGCCAAGGACATCTTTTCATAACTCACAAACTCCAAATTATTCCAAATGTCTTTATTTTCCTAATAGGAGGAGCTTGACTTGTGTAAAATAGTGTAAGAGATGAAAATGTTGTTGCTACTGAATAACTATATGACATATATAATTATTCTAAAAATCTTATTTTGATCAAAGTGTGTAATATCCATAACTATACATGTCCTTATCATATATATAAAGGAACCTAATTTTCCCTAGTGGACAGGGTATTAAATTCTCTTTCCAGTTCTTTCCTAACAGACAGACATTTTCTTACGATTCTGTGATTCTATGATTATTCAGTGCAGACAAGTTGCATTGGAATGCTTGTCAGAGGTTCACTTCCTCAAAGGTATTTAGACAACCCTGAAGTCAAAGGGAATTCGTTACCTAAAATATCACAGAGGACATGGGCATAAACTCCTCAAAAAAAAAAAAAACCACCCCAAAAACCCCAGGATGAAGCCATGTGGCCTACATTTCAATTCCACAAAATTTAGTGGCATTTTCCATTTACAAATTGCATAATTTGGACTGATAGCTATTTGCATAGTGGATCACAAAAAGCTTGGGGGGGG
>NW_008657166.1:521-757 GCF_000695815.1 Acanthisitta chloris | reverse complement strand
TGCTCTCCGCGGGCGGTCGGTGTGGTCAGAGTAACTGACATTCAGGGCGGTGCCAGGCGGGGCTACGCTTGGCAAGAGCCCTTTAACCGTAGGAGGGGATTAAGATGGAGCTGAGCCCATGGTAGTGGAGGACAGTCAGTCCTTTTTAAGTCCGGCGGCTCAGTTTCAGGACACGATAATGTGAACGGACTAGGACGAAGGGAGGAGGCTCCTTAAGCACCTGAAAGGTCTGTGCG
>NW_008657166.1:0-418 GCF_000695815.1 Acanthisitta chloris | reverse complement strand
GTGGGGCACGGACAGAGGAGACTCCTGACAGCTGCGCCCCCATCACAGCCACTGCCTTTGTGGCTCTCCCTCAGGTCAGCTCTGCTGCTAAGAGGAGGAGCAGAGTTGAGTGGAAGTTGTCTTTGCTTTTTAATCAAACCGTCATAGAATCAGCCGGGTTGGAAGAGACCTCAGAGATCATCGAGTTCAACTGATGCCGAGAAAAGGCTGAAAAAGAACTACCCCCAGACTTGTATCTCAGAGGGAGCAGGTATTTGTTTACTCAGCGCTGGGCACAAGGGGGATCGCTCCACCAAACTTGTGCCACCAGAGACAAAAACTTCACGGTTTTTATACATTAAATGCTCATACATATTCAGTATTTCCAGGAATGGGGGGTTATTATTATAATTACTTCTCAGAAATCATTATGATACCC
>NW_008657165.1:0-11421 GCF_000695815.1 Acanthisitta chloris | reverse complement strand
CACCTGTCTCTCAAACCGAGACAACAGGCTTGTCACATCAACATTTATGGGCTACTACTGTGTGCATTTTCGTTTCCATTCACATCCCTGTATTTAAAGTCTCCATATGTGGCAAATTCAGGTAAGAAAGCATTTTTCTATTCTTTTCAGAGCAAGAAAGTTCAGGTCTAACCTTCAAGCATCAAGACTAAACCATGTGGCAGTAACAAGCTGTTACTTTCCCCTTTGAATCACAAATTCAGGTGGTGCTGTTGATTTATTCCACTGACATTCAACAACAAAGTGTTCATTTCCAAACTTGCTACACCACCCTGAAATCCACTAGCTTTACCTATTAACATTTGTTAGTGACACACTAGAATAGTCTAACCAAAGCCTGTAATAAAAAGTCGATGTTTTGAGCAAAAGTTTGGTAAATAACCCCTTTATTTTAAATTAAAATCTCTTAGCACATAGGGGATAAGGAAACAAAGGACAAATGGTAGGAAATGGATGTTTCCAGTAGAGAGAATATCCCTTTTATGCCATAGAGCAACATAAATACATCCATTGCAGCACATACACAAATAAAACCATTGTCAGACTCAGTTTGACTACATCAAGACTGTTAGAATGCTATGGTGTTAAAGCAGCTCATCAGATAATCTATAGCCATGACTACATCAAGACTGTTAGAATGCTATTGTGTTAAAGCAGCTCGTCAGATAATCTATAGCCAGCTGCAAAAAACCATAAGAGTGAAGAGCTACACCGAAACACTTCAGAGATCACAGTTGCCAAGAATTCTTCATTTCAGTTCAAGTTCAAAATTTGAGTAGAGGGGAATCCAGATTTTCTTTGTTCACATCAGGACTCAGAGTGATAAGAGGCGAACTCAAATCAATTAGCTGAAAGAAAAACAACACCATTTAGCAACTGTAGTCAGCTGCTGTACATAGCTACTAGAATCAATAATCTCTAACCTTCAAGTGCTTTTTGTTTAGGGTTCCTATTAGTATCTAGAAGACAAATACAAGCTCCACTCTCAAGCGTTTTTTTTTAATGTCCAGATATTTAAACATAAGCTCATTCTTAGACAAGCACAAGCTTCTCACAAGGTTGTTATTGCCTGTATTCACCTTAGAAGTCTAAAAAGCTTTCCTAAGTTTCACTACTATGCATATTCAAGTGACACTGCCATCCAGAGCAGGGCAGAGCACTTCTGAGCTCCTCTGAACATGCCCCCAGAAATCAGACTTCTGCGATCCTCCTCCTTTGACTAACTTTGAAGGACCTGATATTAAACTTAGCCCAACTACATCTATTGTCAAAGGCTACCTCCATTCATCTGACAATATCTAAAGGCACCTACCTTCAAACCACTGATGTACAGAAAACATTTGCCCAGAAATGCTTGTAAAATTTAAAGCAGATTCCAACACACATCTTACAGCTAAGAAGGGGATGAGGAAAGGAGTTAAACAGGAGAGACAACCTTTCCTTTTTGATTAAAATGAGCTGTTGCCAAGTACTGAAGAAGTGCAAAAGAAGGAAACGAGTCAGCCTGCACAGCCTCCTGAAAACAACATTCACTTCCTGCTTTGGAAGAGTTTAATTCTATAGCAACCACTTTAATCACCAAGTTCTTTCTCCATCCTCCTCCCCCCTGTCCTATTTACAGATTGCTCACTGAGCTCTAGTTTAGCACAGTGAGTTTAAACATTATGCTCTCTTTACTTAAGAGCACTTTAGTATGTACGTCAAATTGAACATATTGAGCTAATACTAAATAACTCCTACAGTACTGTGGAGCTGCTCTGCACACAAGGGGATGCAGGCAGTTGAGATTTTTCTGCTAACATATTTGCACTATAAGATTTGAACAAAACTTACCTTTATGTGCCCTGCAAATACAGGCTTTGGAGGAGTAATCTTACTCACTTCAGGAGTATTTGAAAGGTCAATCAGAGGTCTACTTTCACATTCAGAAGCATGTGGGAGAGGTTTGTCTACTCCAATATCTACCAGTAAGGCCTTCGAAACAAAAAAATAGTTGAGGTTTTCCCTTTGTTCACCATGCTTCCTTTATAAACATTAAGGCAGTCAATTTAGCTTATAAAGATGTAATAATCACAGGACAGGCTTAATTTAGAGCTTGGGTATTTTTCATGCAGGATTGTTTGCACAGGATAAAAACTTTAGCTCTTGCTCTGCCAGTGGCTAGCATCAGGGGAAAAGTGCAGTGAGACAAAGCAAAGAGCTCCTTAGGGCATAAAACAATTTTTCACTTAAAAGTAGACTTAAATTTAAAAGAGGTTAATAACTCTTAATATTTAAATGACTTGACTACAATTATAGTGCATTGTTATTTAACCATATAAACTATTCTGTAGAGCTGCACACATTTGTTAGGCTTATGTCCAGTTTAACTACCCCTAACATGCTAAGCAATTCTGTAACAGACACTGTCACCAAGTAAAGCCAATGAGGAACATACTGATGCAATAACATCAAGTAATTAATCTACAGATTATGTTACACCTGAGTATTTGTTAATCAATAGCCACTTTGAGAGGTTAATGTTTCAGAACTACCAGTTCAGTCTTTTCTTCTTAATGCCTGTGGAGTGACAGCTTTCAGTCTGAAGCCACTACATTCCTGGGTGAGGGGAAAAGTGTTCACAGGACTAATTACTTGACACTCAACTAGGTTTACTGCTACATGGACTTTGGGATTTAATCCTCCCTTGCTGTATGCAGATTTGCACTCCTGTTAGGTGACTGAATTTAGCTACAAGAGCATTTTGGATTTGCCTTTTTTTTTTGTGTGTATCTATGGCTGCAACAGGAACTGCCCTGTGACACTGCTTTGCTAATCAAATCCACCAGGATGTCACACTTTTTCAAAAGTGGAAATTTAACATAGAATCTGCACATATTTGACAGTTCAACTTTGAAATGGGAACAAACTTCCTGGAAACACTGAACGTATGTTCAGTGCTAAAAATAGGCACTAGAGGGTGCAGATGGTTATAGCTAAACCATTTTAACTTCATGTGTACTGAAGTGGTTTTTCTACTTGAAAGTAATACTTGGAAGTAATTTGGTTTTAAGCAGTTTACTTAGCAGTTCTGCAGGAAAAGGTATTGTTTTTTCATACCTCAGGTTGCTTCTCTTCCACGAGCTGATTTTGTACTTCAGCCTCTTTTAATTCATCTTCTACTACTTCTGTAGCAGTTTTTTCTGGTGAGAAGTTAAGTGTAAGAGGTAGCACAGGTGGAGATGTATCATCTTCATCAGAAGATACCTGTGTCTTACTCTCTTTTTTCTGTTTAGAACTAGGGAAAAGAACATCAGCAATAACTGAATTTTTTAATCAGCATGAACTACTAAAGACAGACAAGTCAATGCCCTAACCTCATTTTCTCCTTTTTTACCCTAAGTCTTAATTATCATTTAATCCAAAAGAATGCTAGTTACCTGCAAAATACAAAATATCCCACGCTACAATAAATGCATAGTCTACCCACGCAAAAGTGAAAAAATCAGGATGCAAATGATGTCAGGATGATGCAGAATTTAATCTTAATTGACATATACATACACCCTGAACTTCACACATGGGATTTGGGGGATTTTTTTAGACTTCTAAGAAACAACTAGCAAACAGGCACTGATATTGCCTATCACAGAGCAACCTAATTCAGTCCCTGCTGAGAGGGGGTACCGACACCCAGCCAGAGGACCACAGGCTGTAAACTGTTAGTATACAGTCACTGTAGACAGAGTAATTGTTTCCTTGAGAGAAAAGACTATTTGGGACATTTGGCCTAAGTAACATGACAGTTTTCTAGCCACTAGACAGTTCCTGCTTTAATACTGTTCATCTCCACCAGCCACAAAACAAGCCTGCATACATCTATAGGGCCCTTGTCAGAAGATGCTGGGCTGATAATATGAAGAAGGCAACATTACTTTCACAAAAAACAAACATTATTAACAACAGTGTAGGATTCTGCCATCCTACAAGTATTATTTCAAATCAAACATGGGTGAACCTGCTCAGTTTACTGTACCATAGTTCAGTCAACTAAACTACAGTTCAAGGTGAACCTGCTCAGTTTACTGTACCACAGTTCAGTCAACTAAACCATAGTTCAGTCAAGTAAATCCTTGGCTTTCAGACTTATGCCTTAAAAATGTGTGGTTTTACAGACCAATGACAACACAGTATATAACAAAGTTAAAGTAATATGCATTTTAATCAGCTGCTTCCCTTCATCAGAAGGCAACAGCAAAATAACACCAAGTCTGTTTTCAGTCAAAGCATCAGATGCAAGTCTTAAGTTCTTCCCTAGCTCAAGAAATACAATTAAAATTATAATTCTTTAATGTTAGATATGGACTCATCTCAGTAAGGCTTACAGCATTTTACTAGTCACAAGATAAATTTTTTTATTAGGCCTATAGAACATCTGTGCTCAAATGCTTCATTTTAACATTTAGCAGAGGTCCCTGGAAGCCAAAAGTCATCATTCAAATTCATTCAGAGGCAGTTTGCCTACAATATTTCAATCAATATATGAAGTTTTCTGTCTTACCCAGCTGTAAGAGTCTTTCTGGTAGGAAATCTGGAGCTTTGGCAAAGAGATGCAGCACGTGGAGTACATGCCATTCTAGGTACAGTTTTAGGAGTCACTGCTTGGAATCCTGAGATACGTCGAACAGGCGTGGGCAAACCAGAGCGCTTCAGACTGGCAGGAGTCATGGAGACAGACCTCTCAGGAAAACAAAAACTCTGAAATGCCTTATCTTCTGAGGTTTTTATAGGAGTGCTGACTGCCATAGCACTAGAAAAGGAACATGCATTAGCAAAAAACCGTGTGGAAACTGCTTGAATAAAACTATGCTTCCAAACAATAGAAAAAAGGTTCCCTTCGGCCATTAAGGGAAAGTAATCTTCAAGTTGATAATCACAGCATAGTTAGGGCTTTCTTTGATAAGAATTCTTTTATGAACGACTCTAGTCAGGCCTCTTCTGAATAGAATGGCAAGGGTTGTTTGGTTTAGTTTGGGGGTTTGGTTAATGCCAGTTCCACTAGGCATTAACACATCTAACCTAGAGGGTCTCAAGGTAGACAATGAGGTGAGAACTTTTACAGACTGTTGCAACACCCAACCATGTTGCATACTAAAAGGTATGCCCCAGGGCATTCAGTTTTCAGTTAGGCCTTACCTTCCAGGTGTGCCACAAAATGTTAATCCAAGAGATGATGTTGCTTTTGGTGCCAATTTGTTTGGTGTTGCGTCTAAAGAGAAAAGTTTTGTTCATTACCATCAGATTTATAGTTATTTCTTTTATAGCTGGTATCTTCCAGTTAAAATACTAATTCCTTCCAAAATATGGACAGAAGTGTAATGCAACAAATAACAAGCACTCAAGATAACACTTGCTTTTAATAACCAAGATAGAAGATGATAGGTCATACAAAGTATGTACTTACCTCCAGTTTTCACCATAGCCTTAGTCTGACTCAAGGGAACAGACAAAATTCTAGCCTTGGGCTTTGGACACAGGCTTCCTTTTGCTGCACTTCCATCTTTATTCTGCTGACATAGCTGCTGCAGACTGGGAGCAGAGCTCAGTCTCTGGATTCCACTGCTTACAGCCTCAGAACATGTTGCAGAAGCTGAAGATTTAGCTGAGCTCATAGTACTAGACACTTTGGGAGTACTAGCTGATCTCACTTGCTTCCTGAATTTCTCAGTATTGGCAGCCTGCAGAGATGACACTGTGGCAGGTCTGACAAAGGCCAGCCTGCTTGTGCCAGATGAAAGCTTAGAGCCACTCACACCAGGGTTTGCTGACATGCTTGATTTTCCTGAAATAGAAAGTTGTACTTCTGAGTCAACACTTACTGCTAAATTTTTGAGTAAGCAGAATAATCACACGCACACAGAAAAATAACAGTTTGCAGCATTTAAATTCATGTTCAAACAACTCAAGCTGAAGGAGAACACATACAACTACTGCAAACACACTCCCTGGATTCTCCAGCAATTTTGCTTTATAAAGCCTTCTCACTAAATTCCTGACTTACAGCAATCAAGTCAAAGAGTATTGTTCAAGGAATGCCAAAACAGCTTGCAGAGTCAAGTAACACTTCCAGCATTTTCTCCCAGCATAGCTGGCTCTGTTCCCTTAATAAGGCTTTCAAGAAGGTAATAGTGTTACACTCAGTAACCCACAAGACTTTTTCCCAGTTTTCTGTACAGTTCTTACTTTTAGTCTGTAGGTTATTTTCATTAACAGGATGATTCTTGACCAGACAGTTCTATTGCATAAAATAGTTTTTACTAAGTTTTAACTTTCACTAATATATTATTATTCCCCAAAAGTACAAAATATTTGCTGTAACTTGGTATCTTGAGAGATCGACAAGAACTGTGGTGCTTACATCTGTCTGTACTTTTAGGAGACTATTTTCCTGATCCCTTGAGGCTTACTGAACAGGTCAAATTGATGGCCTCATTAGAGTATAAGCCTCTGGGCTGTATTCAGTTACCCCCCCAAAGGTGTTTTTTCTGTCTGCTTGAGTAAAGCTCATGCTTTTATTAGGCTTACAGAAACTTGGAACAAGGCCTTCCACCTTCCTTCTGTATTTCAGTTGTTTTGGTGCTGTTTCTACTTTTAATTCCAGTTAGACAAGCTTAGAGCATTCCGAAGCTCATGTTCTTGGCTATAATAGAGAAGATCATGTGTGAAAAGAACAGGTTTCTTGAGGCATTGCTTACTTTCTAGCTGGGTCAGACCCTCACATGTAGAGGCATCAGGTTTATATCAACCTAGATTTTACAAATCATAGATGTCTAACATTTACCTTTAGTCCACAGGGATTTACTGGGCTAGCCTAGAAAATTCTCCATTCAAAATATTTTTTATTGCTTGTATGTACTGGAAATCATTAAAACACTTCCAAATCTACAGTCCAAAACATGCTTAGCTACTTCAAAATTGATTTGTGGCACAAATCTGTAGTGAGAGTGATTACCTTTTTTTCCTATGGGAGAAATGGGTAAACTTGAATTCAGACTTGAGTTCATGCTGGAAACTGATGATGAAGATGATGATGTAGTCGTCTTTCTTGTGAGACCACTGGCAACACCAGGAGGTTTCAGATATGTCATCTTCCTTAAGCCAGGCTGAATCAGAGAATATAGTTTATTCAAAAGCAAAAAAAAGCCCCACCTATTTAATACATTATTTTGCCATTATTATCTTGGTATTATAACTTTTTATTTGTGAATTTTTGAGGAGCTCCTTATCAGATTACCGTTCAAAAAATGATTGTTCTTAAAATAGTTCACTGTATCTGGATTATTATACAGAACTGGAACATCAGACCTAGGAGGCAAACTGTTATTTTTATTCCTGCCACAAACTTGAGTATGGACTTAAAGAATAAAAGGAGTCACCCCAAGCACCAGTATATGCAGGGCACCAACCAGCTGGAAAGCAGCTTTGCAAAGCCCTTGGGAGTGCTCGTAGACAAGCTGAACAGGAGCCAACAGTCCACCCTTGCAGCAAAGAATGCTAATGGTATCCTGGGCTGCATGGGGAGAAGCATTGCCAGCAGGTGGAGGGAGGTGATCCTACCCTGCTCAGCACTGGATTCTGAACATCTGTCCAGTTCCAGGCTCACCAGTATGAGAGTGATTTGGAGCTACTGGAAAAAGAGTCCAACGAAAGGCCACTAAGATGATTAAAGGACTGGAGCATTCCCATCTGAGGAAAGGCTGAGACTTGGCACTGCTCAGCCTGGAGAAGAGAAAGGTTAAGGTGGATCTTGTCAATATATACCAGTATATGAAAGGACAGTGTCCAGTGGTGCCCAGTGACAGGACTAGAGACAATGGGCAGAGTAAAACACAGGAAGCTCTACCTCTCAACATCAGGGAACACTTTTTTACTGCAAGGGTCACCAAGCACTGGCACAGGCCTCCCCAAGACATTGCAGAGACTCCAGCCTTAAAGATATTCAAAAGCTATTTGGCCATGGGCCTGGGCAAATAACTCCAGGTGGTCTTGCTTGAGCAGGGGCTTGGACCAGAGGATCTCAAGAGGTCCCTTCCAACCTCAAGCATTCTGTGACTCAGTGAAGTGGCATGCAGCATTAATGTTGGCATCTACAGCTTCAATACAGCTGACAGCTGTAGGTGTACTACCTTCATACAAGTCATGGCAACCTTTCCATATGGCATAGTTAACTGCACACATCAAACTTTCTTACAGAAAACTGATCACTTACCTGCAGCTACTGCTTTAAAAACAAAAGCAATGCTTGTTAATCCAACACATTGATAGTTGCTTTTAAGAACATTCATTGCGTTACAGACTTGGAGCACACATTCAAGAATGGAAATTATAAAACACAGATTACTTTCCGTAAAACCATTTTACACAAACGTATAGCTTTAAATTACACAGCAAACTGTGTTAATTTATTTTCTTTTTATCAGATCATTACAGAGGTTATTTTCATATTCAGAGTGCTTGCCATTACCTTACTTGGTGCAGGAAGAACTTTTGTGTCTTGTGCTGAGGAACTGCCACTGACCGAAGACTCGAAGACATCTGAAGCAGCACTAGATTTATCAGAAATCAGATCTTCAGATGATCCCATGCTTTTTGTAGAAATACGACTGTTTTTTCCTGATTTGAGCTGCAAATTTCAATGCAACATTTTAAAAGCTACTAGTGTTTCTAGAAACCACTACAAAGGTTTTTACACACATTGATTTTGTTAAGAAACTAGGACAACAGACAATGAAGAAGCCTCTGAACCCAGTGAAATCCTTAGTCTTCAGACTAATACAGTTTAAAGTTAGTCTAGTGAGTGTATCTGCCAATTACCAGAACATGCTTGAACCCCGATATTGGAAATCAGCCTAAGGACAGTTCTGCAACAAGTCATCAGCACAAATTTCATATAGTCATGTTCACTAACACAACTGTTTCCTTGTTATCCTAGAATACATTTGCAGTTGGTCACAAAGCCACATCCTAAACGTAATTACATTAATCAGTGCTTTACACGACTGAGACAAGTTGTGGACAGAACTAGAGCTAAAAGATTTTTCCTGCCCTACCTAAATAATTGGGGAGGGTTCCACCCCCACCTCCACTAACAAGAGTTAATGTGTAAAAATGGCTTTATTTACTGTTAAGTGTAACAGTGCAGTAATTTTACCAGCAACAGTGTTAGAAGCCAGTTAGAATAGAAGCCAGGAATTATGGTATTTACTAAACCAGAATACAACAGAAATTTGCCTGCAGATGCTCTACAGTCATAATATACAAGCTAATTGGCTACTATAGCACTTATATAAAAGTTAGAAACTTATAAACTATATAAACTTGTGTAAATTTCTTGCCTAAGGATCTCATGAGGTAGAGAAGTACCAGATGATTAAAATTCACTTTTAAAAATAAAAGACTGTAGACAGTTTAAACATTCCTAAAACACATAAATGCCTTATTCAAAGAAAACATTGCCCAGACATTGAGTTTACCTTTTCAATAGTCAACAAATTACTTTTTCCAAGAGCAGATGAAGGTTTTGCCATTGGCAGTTTGCCAGTTGCCTTTGTATCTGTTTTAGTTTTCTCTTCCTGTGTCAGAGACAAACTGGCAATTTTTGTAGGAGACACACAGACTTTCACAGGGCTTCTGCTTGCAGGAGTAGGAAGAACATGTGTTTTGCCATCTGACAAAGGCTTATCTGATGCCTTCAGAAAACAAGGTGGCAGCTGACATGCTGGGCTGTCCTGCACACAGTAAGTCTCCCGTTTAACAGCTCTGGGCCTTTCCATAATTTTGTTCCCCAGTATTTTCAACTTTGACTCTGAGTCCTCCACAAATGCTTGTGTACTCTCTTCTTCCTGTTCTTCCAATTTGCTTATTTTAGTCTCTTCATTCTTGCTTCTAGTCTCTTCATTCTTGCTTCCAGTCTCTATTTGCAGTGCTAACAAATGAGCTTCTTTGAAAATTTCTACAAATTTCTCTCCTTGAAGCGGGCTCCACACAAGTTTATCATCAAAAACAGAGACACTCTTGTTTGCTTCCATTCTGGCAGAAATACATCTTTCTTTGTGTCCCAAAGGTCCCACAAAAACTTCATCTTCACTTCCACTAGAAAGAAAAATAATTTAGCCCAGCACCTTATGTGTGTCCACTTTGAAGGGTCTACAGGTAAATATACCTTTACTTACCTTACTGAAGTGAGTGAAAGGTCAAAATCAAACTTCTCATCAGTCAGAAGAGGACAGTCTGAAACTACAAGGATTTTGTCACACTGGGGATTTGCAATGAAAATGATTGCATTATGCTTTGACAGTTTGGTGAAGCTGATGCCAGATGGTAAAGTTTTAGCTACCAGGTTTAAATAATTAAAAGAATAAAAACACATTTTATGTTCAAGAAATTGAAGGGACAGTTGTGAACATGATCATAATTGTGATAGATGCCCAAATATGAAAAATTTCAACACTAATTGCTCAGCATCCATAACAGGGTCATGGAATGTAGCTTATCAGCAACCTCCAATCAAGATAAGTGAGAACGTGTAATCTACAGCTTTGGGACAATGCCATTGTCCCCATCAGTCAGTTTTTTTCTGGTTCAGGCCACCACAGGACAGTAACAGGAGTCAGTGAGAAAGATTAGTTTGCCTGTTAGTTAATATATATACTAAATATTGATTGAATCAGCAGCTGGCAGACAAGGAAAAGGCAGGGGCTCAGATTAGATATATAGAAGGGAGGTTGATTACATCAGTCACTACTACAGAAGCTTTAGCACCCACACACAAGCTCCTTGGGAGGCCTGTAAGACTGAGACTGCCAACAGCAGCTCATCCAAGAAAACAAGTACACAGAACACGATATAAAGCAGATACAGAATGTCTGCTTATCTGAACTGTCCTTTTCAATAAGGGATACACCAAAATGAAGACTACAGGGAACAGTCATAAACTGAGACAGGGGAGACTCAGATTAGATGTTACAATTTTTTTTTTCCTGTTAGGGTGTTCAGGCACTGGAACAGATTGCCCAGGGAAGTGGTGGAGGTTCCTGGAAGTGTTTAAGAGGCGTTTAGATCTGGCGCTGGAGGATATGGTTTAGTGTTTAAGGGTTACGGCAAAGCGGCAGCTTAATGCTTGGACCTGATGATCTTAGAGACCTCCTCCAACCCTGGAGACTGCGATTCTCGCCAGGAAACCCCCAACACGCTCTTCACCTACCGCTGCTCGAGCAAACATCCCGTGCTTCTCCCACCACATCACCCGCACCGCGTGCCGCCGGCTCCTTTCCTTCCTCCATAGCGCCTAGAAAAAACACAATTACCGCGTTTAAAAAGAAACCAAAGCAAACCCAACAAAAG
>NW_008657164.1:0-2727 GCF_000695815.1 Acanthisitta chloris | reverse complement strand
GCGATGGGGGCGTGTGCCCGAGCGCCACTGCGCAGGCGCAGCGGATGCCCAGCGGAACTACATCTCCCGGCATGCACTACGAGAAACAAACATGGCTGCCTGGGCGACCGCTCCCGCGTTCTCCTGTTTTTTGGCCCTGCGGGGACACCGTCCCGAGCCGTCGCTCCCCCGCCGAACCCGGAAGTGGCGCCACGCGGATCCCACGTGGCGCTGCCGCTCGGTGCCGGCGCCCCCCGTGATAACGGGAATCAAATAGTTAAACTGAGAGTAGGATAGGGGATAGTCAAGTAGAGAGCACCTGAGTAAACAGACGGTAAAAGGTTGATTAGTAGGGAATTTTGTTTGTTACGCATGAAAAGGGTAGGAATCAGGGCATTGTTTTAGCTTGGGTAGCGTGGAAACAATGTATTTATGAGTAAGGAAAGCTGGATGCAGCTGCACTCAGGACCTGGCAGCACAAGACCAGACTCAAAGGTGAAAAGTTCAATCTGATGAAGACCATCAGCCTTCCTTCCGACGACCCCTGGACGACCACCAGAGACCATCAGGCTAATGCCAAGTGGGAGGAGACGAAGGAGGAGATTATGATAATGATTTCCAAGAACTAATTGTAATAATAACCACTCATACCTGGAAATAATGAATATGCAGAGCACTTAATGTATATAAACTGAAGTTTTTGTCCCTGGTTGCATAAATTTGGTGGAGGATCCCCCTTGTGCCCAGTGCTGAATAAACAAATACCTGCTACTCAGAGATAAAAGTCTGTGAGTAGTTCTTTTCCAGGTTTTCTTGGCATCTTCTGGGGCATGGCAGCATCGGCTGGGGAGGTTTAGGTTGGATGGTGGGGAAAATTCCTTCATGGAAAGGGTTGTCCTGCCCTGGCACAGGCTGCACAGGGCAGTGCTGGGGGCACCATCCCTAGGGGGGATTTAACAGCCACGTGGATGTGGCTTTTGGGGGCTTTGTTAGTGGTGGCCTGGGCAGTGCTGGGGAAGGGTTGGGCTTGATGGTCTTAGAGGCTTTTCCATCCCGAAAAATTGTCTGTATTTTGTGAGTCCGACAGTGTCTTGCAATTTCATTCTCCTGTGTCCAGTTTCCAGTGTATCTAGCACAAGGACAAACACTCCCAGAGGTCAGGTGTCCTTTCTGACTTGTGTCAAACAGGCATCTCTGTTTTATTATCCTCCACTTTAAAGTACTGAAGTAAAAATTTTGTGCTTCTTTTTATTTGCAGATTATTTGCTTTAATAAAATGCATAAAACTCTGCTTATATTTCCTCACAAGAACGATTTTGCAAAGAACAACTGTGTTACTTCCATATGGCTGCAGTGGAGGATGATGTGTGGTTAAGTGCTTACCTAAGGGTTTAAGGACAGAGCTGGGAATTTGACACATTGCTGTGTTTCTTTGATATTTGGTTTTTCCCTTCTCCACAGAATTATTTGTTGACAGTTTTTTCTGTGTAATTGAGCTCCAAAGCAGCTTCCAGGGAACCCTGCAGCATTCCCAGTACTTATTAGCACTGGGCAGATGTATCAGTCCAGGACACACATCCTGATTTTTAAAACTAATCACTGCAAAACACAAAACATGGAACTGTTTAACCAACAACAGACTAAACACATGAGTTCATTTCCCCTAAAAACACAGCACACACAAACCATGAGCGTCAGGACAATGACTCACAGTGCAGGGGCTGTTCACATCTCCTTCTGCTTGGTGTGAGGAGGTAGGAAAATCAGCTGTTTGCTCCAAACCCTGAAGGGCCCTGAACAAACACCAGTGCTCTGTGTAGGTCCTGACACACTTGTAGGGTGAGTGTGGGCAGGGTAGCATGAGGAGCAGTGCTATGGCTGGTTCCTCCTAAAACACACAGGAAATAAGTATAAAACAGGGAGAGTAGGGGTAAATCAGTGAAAATAAGGGTTGATACCAGTGATGAGGAGAAAGACTTGGGAGTGACAGTGGACTAGAAACTCATCATGAGCTGCAGTGTGAGCTCACCCCAGAAAGCCAATAGAATCCTGGGCTGCATCCACAGGAGTGTGGGCAGCAGGGCAAAAAAGAAGAGATTCTTCCCCTCTGCTCTGCTCTGGTGAGACCCACCTGGAACACTGCACACAGTTCTGGTGTCCTCAACATCAGGAGGACATGGAACTGTTGGAGCAAGTCCAGAGGAGGCCACCAAGTTGCTAAGAGCACTGGAGCATCTCCCTGTGAGCACAGGCTGAGGGAGTTGGGGCTGTTCAGCCTGGAGAAGAGAAGGTTGTGTGGAGACCTCAGAGCAACTTTTCACTCTCTGAAGGGCCTACAAGGAGCTGGAGAGGGACTCTGTGTTAGGAACTGCAGGGACAGGACAAGGGGTAATGAGTTCAAACTGAAGGAAGGAAAGTCCAGGTTGGATATTAGGAAAAAGTATTTTGCTGTGAGGGTGGTGAGACACTGGCACAAGTTGCCCAGGGATGTGGTGGCTGCCCCAACCCTTCTGGTGTTCATTCCAGGCTGGATGAGCCTTGGATCTAGTGAGGAGGTGTCCCTGCCCAGGGCAGGGGTTGGGACTGGATGATCTGTAAGGTCCATTCCAACCCCTGAAATTCTATGCTAAAGTGTTGATAAGGTGTTTGTGAGTTCGGAGCCGCCGCGGCTGAACGCGCAGTGCCCAGCAAGGGGCGGCAGAGCCACACCGAGGGACACCGAGTGACGGGGACAGCGCGATGTGTCCT
>NW_008657163.1:0-299 GCF_000695815.1 Acanthisitta chloris | reverse complement strand
AGGGCAGTTAGCCCCCCCCCCCAGGGCTGTTAGACACCCCCAGGGCAGTTATACCCCCCTCAGGGCAGTCACACCTGCGGGCACAGGTAAGGTGGGCATCGATCCCTCAGGGCAGTTAGACCCCCCCCCAGGGTGTTAGACACCCCCCACAGGGCAGTTACACCTGTGGGCACAGGTAAGGTGGGCACCGACCACCCCCCAGGGCCGTTAGACACCCCCAGGGCAGTTATATCCTCCCCCAGGGCAGTTATACCCCCCTCAGGGCAGTCACACCTGCGGGCACAGGTAAGGTGGGCACT
>NW_008657162.1:0-19394 GCF_000695815.1 Acanthisitta chloris | reverse complement strand
AAAAGTATAAATATATAAATATATAAAATTATCAAATACATATAAAATAACATGTCTCTCTTAAATCAGTGGACTGTGAAGTTAGAGATGTTCTGCTTCCAAGAAAGTCTCTTACTGTGAATGATGCTACCATGAATAACAAAACTGTACTCTGCTTTGTTTATATTTTCACAAAACTGTACATTTATGAAGGAATATGAATGTCAGATCAAATTTTGGTGTGGTGTATATTTACAGATGAAGGACTGTTTTACATGGTAGATTTGCATGATTTTACCTATCTACATGATGAGAACACACCTAAATAAAGAATTTATTGAATGTAAGTCTGCTGGCCCTTTTGGTTTTCAATTAATTCTTTTTCTGTATCTGTTTCCAAACCACAATTTTAGAAGTGTTTTTAATTTTTTATTTAATACAAGGTGAGACAAGAAGCATACACTTTTTAATTCTCTTAAACAAATTATTATCTTAAAAGAATTCTCAGAGGATACTCAGTTGGATTTAGTTATCAGAATGTTCTGGGGAACTATCCCCAGAGGTAAATTGTAAACTTCAGCAACAGCTATCTGTAGAGCTTGATTTCTATTGCTAACATAAGCCAGTCTTGCTTTTTGTGGAACCATTTTGGTCTTGATAGTTTTGGGGCTGATAGGTCTCTGTGACCCTATTTTTGCTCATCCTAGCTATTGAGTGTGGAGAAATTGATGGTGCCAGTAGACTGCCATTAGAGGCTGGTGTTCTGTCTTTTTAAGCTGTCATTGTAGAGAGAAAATTATTTTCAAATCTTTTTTCTCTGAGTATGTTTTTCTTTTGAATTAGTGGTATTTCATAGTGCCCTACCAGAGAATGCTTTCAGGTAGAGAGGCAGATCTTCAGCTGAATTTCAGTTCAGGACTGCTCCAAAGATGGCTTGAAAACTTTTGTGCTTCTCTTGTCCTGGTTTCTTAATCACTGGAGACCACCCTAGGTTATATATAGGTTATATTAGTACAGTTTGGGAATCCCTGCAGCAACATACAGTGGCTCCAGCTGACAGAGATCTGGTGACCAGTTCCCAATGATTCCCTTTTGTTATGTCACTGCCCGAATAGAATAATAGGATGGAAACAAAATATTTGCCAAAGGAGGGAAGAGCCTGTGGTTTCCAGGTGTGTGATGTTTATGCATATTGCTCTGGTGGACTGCAACAGAATGAAGGGAGAAATGTAGTGCATCAGCCAAGGCATTGCCAGCCGGTCGAGGGAGGTGATTTTCCCACTCTACTCTGTGCTGCTGCAGCCTCACCTTGAACATAGTATGCAGTTTTGGGCACCACAATATGAGAAAGATATTAAGTTGTTAGAAAACACCCAAAGGAGGGCAGTAAAGATGGCAAAGGGCCTGGAGAGGGAAGCCGTATGAGGAGTGGATGAGGTCACTTGGTCTGTTCATCCAGGAGAAGAGGAGTGATTTTCCCACTCTACTCTGTGCTGCTGCAGCCTCACCTTGAACATAGTATGCAGTTTTGGGCACCACAATATGAGAAAGATATTAAGTTGTTAGAAAACACCCAAAGGAGGGCAGTAAAGATGGCAAAGGGCCTGGAGAGGGAAGCCGTATGAGGAGTGGATGAGGTCACTTGGTCTGTTCATCCAGGAGAAGAGGAGTCTGAGAGGAGACCTCATCACTCAACTTCCTCTCCTCACGAAAGGAAGTGGAGGGGCAGGCACTGACCTCTTCTCTCTGGCAACAAGTGACAGGACCTGAGGGAATGGTCGAAGTTGTGTCAGGGAAGGTTTAGGCTGGATATTAGAAAATGGCTCTTCACCCAGAAGGTGGTCAGGCAGTGGAACAGATTTCTCAGGCAAGCTGTCACAGAACCAAGCCTGACAGAGTTCAAGAGGTGTTTGAACCACACCCTCAGGGACATGGTGTGATTCTTGGGATTATCCTGTGCAGGGCCAGGAGTTGGACTAGATGATCCTCAAGGGTCCCATCCAACTCTGTATATGCTGTGGTTCTGTGTGGCTCTTTTCACATTTCTGAAGCACACTCTTCTCTGCATAGGCTGTTTGGTCTGGTCTTCCCACATTTCTTTTCCCACTCCAGTTATGGGCCATCTCCTCTAACTTCTGTTGCACTTCATGTCTCCGTGGTTTTTGAACCTGTGACAAACTACCATATTCTTTCACAAGTTGCTCAATCACAGACTGGCTGTCTTTACACTTGCTTTTCAGTCTCCTCTCACTGTAACCCAATTATGTTTTTCTAGAGGACCTTATTTTCGTTTTGTAAATTTTGTTTGTATGGAGTGGCTGCACAGATCCAGTTCACTATTGTATGCAGCTGGTTTGAAGCTGGTGAGATTTGGCAATATGAGTAAACTGAAAGCAGCATTTTGCTTCTCTGTGTGTCAGGTGTAGTAGGGTGAGGTGTCTTGTGAGTTGGGATGAGCCTATTTCTGATTACTCTTTGAAAGCTTGGACATGGAATGTTCCTAGGAAAATCCCCTATGGAAAGGGGAAGTGATAATTATTTCAGTCTTAGAAACAGCAGGGTTTAGCAATGCAGAGCACTCAGTTTTCATGTAGTATTAGCTGTTTGGTTTTGGTTTTTATAATGGGATTGATTGTGTTTGATGGGTACAGTTTCAAAGCAACGTGGAGGAGGAACAGTTGGGATGCAAAATAATTAGTATCTTATTATGAGGTCAGATAAGGTAAGGCATTTACTAAATGCAAGTTGCTATGGCTGCATATTATTAAGTAGAAATGAGAGGATTGAGTTTTTATCCAGTTACATCACAGCAAATCAGGAATAAATGCTTAAAAATCAATGAGGAGTATCAGCTTAAATATGTAATTAATTTGGTTTAAAACCAGTCTTGATAGCTTTTATTACAAATTATTCTAACTGTCCTAAAGAAGACTGTGAATTACATCTTTAAAACATAGTCCTTTGAAAAAACCTGCATGTTAAGTAAATCAAAGTTATGAACACAGTATGAAAGATCATTGAGAATGACTAAAGTAGGATTCTACTGTTGTATTTGATACTTGGGCATTCTTAAGATTGTCTGTGTGTTTTTGAAGATATATGCTACATAATCAAAGGTTTAATGTGGTGAATTGTTCCCCATATACATATAAGCAACACTTGCACTAGTCCTCCTAGGCCATTTAAAAGCATGTAAATAAAGACCCAGTGGAATCCTACATGGTCTATATACAATTCTTCTACATCAAGGAAACAGAATTTTTCAAATGAATAATCATTGTTGACGAACTTAGTGTAATTTCATATACAATCAGAATTAAACCACTTTCTTTCATGATTCATGTTTTACTAGTTTCATATTCATTTCATAGAAAGCTGATGGACAAGCTAACATATCTGACCATAATAGGAAGATAAATATTTAAATTATAAATCCCAAACTTATTCACATCCATTAAATAGCCATTATTGTATTTTTGAGATAAAAGGTAGTTTGTCAGAATGATCTTAAATCAGTATAATGTTGGTAGTGTTTCAGATGTAATACCTCTTGTTCTTCTGAGTGTTTCCTCTCACTCTTCTGAGTGTTTCCACAGCCTTCTTCCTAGGGTTAGTGTTTTGCATACTCTTCACTAATATGATGGCAGTATTAAAAGACACAAATGTATCCTCTTGTGTGGTGGTAAGCCCAGAGACCAACTGGTTTTGTGAGTACTCTACTGCTGGAAAAATAAGGAAAGACTTATAATGGGTGAGAGAACTGCATGTAATATTAGTTTATGCACTAGAAAATAGTACTTACAAAACAGTGTGACTCTGAAATAATGATTACAGAGTACATTTTCTGAAGTACATTGCTTTCACAGAATCCCTTTAGGATGCAATGTTCAAGTTGTTAATGATTTATTTAAATGCTTTTAAAAATGTAATAAACCCCATGATGTTGTTTTGAAAGTTATGAATTAACAAGTACTGCTTAAACAAATGTACCATACATAGAATACATGAATTTTAATCAGTCATTTTGCTTTTAATTATTCTTAGGGAGTTGCGTAGCTTGGTCATTGAGATGGTCTTGTCAACAGATATGTCGGGTCATTTTCAACAAATTAAAACGATGCGACATACTCTACAGCAGACACAGGGGTAGGTTATTTTCCAATCCATTCATTATCTGTAGTCTTTTAATGAGCTTATATACAAGAAAAGAATTTAAATAGTTGCTTTTGTTTGAGATAATTGGAGCATGTCCTTGAATTGACAGGGTAGACAAAGCCAAAGCCATGTCTCTGATTCTACATGCAGCAGACATAAGCCATCCAGCGAAATCCTGGGAACTGCACTACCGGTGGACCATGGCCCTGATGGAAGAATTTTTTCGACAGGTGCCGTTTTTAAAATCCTTTAATAAATCTAATTCAAGAAGCAAAGGTTACACAATTAAATATTTTCATAAGTCTACCAGCTAGGATGTTGTTGGTTGTGATTGACAAGCATTGTCAGTAGTATGTATTCTTTACTCTTCATATATACATTAATTCAACTTTTATATGTGTGAATAAGATGAAATGGTTATAGCTGTATATCTATTTCAGCTGATACCAAGATTCTGAGTGTTACAGTGGGTTATTTTTCTTTCAATTATAATATAACTTGACAAGCTGTTTTCATTCTGTAGACAGAGATTTATATATGATTTGAGTTAAAAACAAGCACCAGCAGGGTAGAACGAAGAAAAATAGGAAGAATTCATGTTCAGCAAAGAAGGCAAAAAGTTGTCTCCATTTCAGGTTTCAGAAAGCCCTCCTATTTCTTCTCCTTTCTAGTACTTGCCATGCATATGCCACACAGATCTGAAGATGTTGTTTTCATAATAGCCTGATCGAAAGTGAGAGCTTGTACAGTATATCATCCTGTTAACAGTGAGGACATATATCCTAAACCAAAAATGAAGACACACCTTTGTGAAAGTCTTCTCATTTCTGTGAGGTACTGAATTCAGAGAGAAAGCCCAGTAGATGTTGGTCTCACTGCTGCCATTTTTCAATTCACTCAGTAGGTTAAAAAAAAAAATTCTCCAGAGGGAAAATACTCTTCCTGTAATCAATATTTGTGACCATGTACACTGTCAACATAACAGTTACTGAAGTACTATTTATAATCAAAATCCAGTTTAGGTATTACACAATTTCTGCAGTTAGGTACAGGTTTTATAAATGGTTAATACAGACAAAGGAACAGTGTACATCTTGCTCCACTCAATTGTCTTAATTTACTATATGTTGACATTTTCAAATCAGGTAGTTCACACTGGAAAAAGGAATCAGTGAATAAAAAAGACGATATGTTAAACCATGAGGTTGTTAGGTCTGTCCGCCCTATAAGGTCAATTCTTGGAAATTCTTCATACAAATTCTCAGTAGGGAGCATCCTTGACTCTGGGCTTTGCACTGGGGAGACAGACTGGAGAGCTGATGCCTTAATCTAAATAATGAATGGACTGAGTTTTGTGGAAATAATGAGCAGAGTAATGAGTTTGTCTCCTTCTGTAAATGGAAATTATGAGAATTTTGAACTTGAGAGCAAAAGGGAGGAGCATACTTCCCCAGAAAAAATGGTCACAAATTAACTAACTGTTAAAACATTTTAGACACAGACAGACAGACTAGGTAAAGCCCATGGGACAGTGAGACAATGTGTCCAGTCAAGTAGAGGTAGCATTAGCTGTAAATAGTACCACACTAGTCATTGAATGCAATTAATGTTTTAGTTATTCCTTTATCAATTAATTAGAAGAAGCAACTGGATCCCAAATAAGCTGCTCAAAGACTTAAGAAGACATTTAACAATAGAATCAAGTCACAATGTATGTATGTCTATAACTCAACAGTATAAAGTATGAAAGTCTTCCAGGCTGCAGAGGAGTGTACGAGAAACTGAATCACTCTTTGTATGTACTGCTAAGAACAGTGCGTGTGGAGTAGTTCCAACACTTTTAAAATGTGGTGAAGTAACCGCATATATAAATGCACTGAGCAGTGCAGACACAGTAGGTCTCCTTCTTCTTAATGTACGGGCTTGGTTGTGCATCCTCTGCTCTGTTGATCTGAGCCAGTGTGATAGAAATCTCTGGGATTTCCAAATCTGTGTCAGACAAGAATTAGTCCAAGCGCATATATGTGTATAATATACCCCACATATTTATCTTTTTAAATGCCTAGTTAAGGGAGGTTAAGGGAAGATTGCAGAATTAATATCACTTTAGAAGTCCTGTATTTAGGCAATGGCTAAAATTGTTAGAACTACCCCAGTTTATATCGTATTACAATCTGGCTCCTATATGTAGACAGAGGTGCCACTAGCATTGCTCCTAGTGGTAAGTGTTCATGTGTTCTTCCACACTCTGAGGTAAAATTATTAACAGTTGTAAAATTTAATGTCCATAGTGATAAAACTCTCTACTTTCACATGAAATGCAATCTGTGAGCTACATCTGTTTCTATGGCCAAAGTGGTTTTATTGGTATTATGGTTCTAAACCTTTCCTAAATATATTTCAATGATACATGATAAAAAGACTAAGGAAGGCTGATATTGATCCCTTCATCCATCAGCTTCTGATGAGATCTTTCAGAAAATGGCATGTTCATGTACTGATCCCCACTGAAAAATCATGAAACAGCACTCTCCATGACAAATGTAATGTATAGGTTGATTTTACTTGAAAGACTAGGTTTTCCTATATCTATAATGTCAGTGCTTCTGAAGGCCAGGTTTGTCCAGCAACAAAAATTATAATGTCCTTTGGAAGATGTCTCTTCAGATTTCTTTGTGTCACTAGACTTTCTTTTTGAGCTTTGGCAAGTCAGTTGGTCTGCTGTGCTGAAAATAGAGATACACCCTCCTGTCTGTTAAGACTGTTGCAACAAGAAATACTCTTCTAATGTGTTAAGTGTTGAAATCATTTCAGAACTAGGCAGTACAAATCATCCTTTTAATGAAACTGAGCTTGTATTTTTTTATGGCTTCCACAGGGACACGTCTTCTAGTGAGAAATAGCTCAAGTCAGATCATACCCTTGAGCTGAGTAAATCCATTGAATGAATTTTACATGTTGCATAAACCAATGTAATAGAAGGAAACACTTAGCATTTGGCATACTATTACAAACATTTCTAAATATCTCCAGTCCCATTACATCTGGGATCAGCGGAACTGAACTGTGAATATTGAAGGACTTCACATATGTTAAATCTCATTGGCAGATGCCTTGCTATTGAGGAGAACTTGATTGCAGTAAATTCCTATATATAAAAATTGTCAAAAGTAAGTTCTAATTTAGACTATTGTTTATAATGAAAATTTGAAGATAAATAATGAAAGGTCTTTTTTTTTTGTCTGTGACTTGTTTTTGTTTAGGAATATAAGTGAATGAACTAATCTGTTGAATAAATACTAAGAATATTCAGACTCCTTTGTCTCTCTGTCCCTTTATCAAATATATACCAATAATATTAAGTGTTGTTGTTTGCAGGGAGACAAGGAGGCTGCTTTAGGTCTTCAGTTTTCCCCCCTCTGTGACCGCAAGTCCACTTTGGTAGCTCAGTCCCAAATAGGTAATGACGTGTTTTTCTTTGTCTTGTATGTGTAGGAGCATGAAAATTAACATGGGCATTTCTTATACCTGCTTAGAATTTTAAATGTTCAAAATGCCATGATATAGAAGGTATTTCTTTGCACCTATCTGTTCACCAAACTCATACGCTCTTACAGCAGAAATGTGCTGTTCTCAAGAGAACATGATGTAATTTTATCATATGTGATACCTAGGAGGAGTAGGAAGAGAGACTAACCAAAGTATTGGACATGAGCCCAGCTTTTACTGTACACACTTTAGAGTCTAGTAGACCATGTCCTCAGACTGATTATTTCTTGCTCAAGAACTCTAACCTGTAAGTCTGTTACCAGTTTGTAGATGCAACTCAACTTAAAGCTAATTCATTTATCAGATCTCTAGACTGCAATTAAGCCTATCAGTATCGGAGGGTCAAACTACACAGGGTCAAGCATCTCTAAGTTAACAAGAGCCACTCCATTCTGTCACTCAAGTTGTCCTTTATTGCATTTCACTGGGACTTTAAAGGCAATATGCTTGAGCATCATACCTACTGCAGGAGAGAAGCTGGATCCTAGACTGAATCACTGTTGCTCACCTTTGTGCTGTGTTGCATGGTTAGAGTATGAAGACATCTGGAAATCCGTTGCTAGCTCATGTTTTAAAATATTTTTTTCTGTTAAGTGCTCAGGAGAGAATAATGCTTCATTCTCTCACTGTGTCATTCTGTACTGTGATGAGCACTTAAAAATGTAAAAGACATTGTTCAGAGCTGACATCTCAGAACAGTGGGATGAATGCTGTCTCCTAAGGATATTACTTGTTCTCTTCACTGATTTGACAGAACCCTCCTACACACTGTGAAATAACACTTTACCTCCACAGAATAATAAACAGCAATTTGAAATATTAACTCCTTGGCAAGTAGCTCCAAATGGTAAGAGACAGCATGACTTCTAGCCCTCTGGCTTAACACTAGCTTCCCCTCTATTCAATAATTAATATTTAGTTCAAATGAAAGGTGTGTTCTGCAGTGCATAAAATTTGCAAGAAAAAAGAATGAAAAACTGTAATTATTAATATCTAGTCATATCTGTACAGCTTCAGGTGGTTTTTGTTTCAGCTGTGGGGTTTTTTCCCAAGATCATAGTGGTATCTAGTATATTGAAGTGGGACTACAGTTAAAAAATCAGCCTGATACCAAGTATTTATTTTTAGATTTGAGACTGGTGGAAGTGTAAAATATGATTTTCTCTCTTTATGTTCTTTAGGTTTCATTGATTTCATAGTAGAACCAACATTTTCTCTTCTTAGTGACTCAATGGAGAAAATTGTTATGCCTCTTATAGAGGAAGCGTCAAAAACTGAAAGTCCTGCATCTGGGACCCCCAGGTATGAATACACTGCTCAGTTATTGAACTAACAGAAACTCACATGGTAATGTCATCCTCAGTTATCCGAGTTATGGTAACAGTTGGGAGGGTAACCGAAATAGCTGTGCAGTATCGCCACCCTGTGGTGAAGTGTTGTATTTGCAATGTGCTATTCCATTGAACGGTTGTGCGTATAAAAAGGCAAAACCACAGTAACCATCAGAATAAACACATAGAAATTGATTTTCTGCAATTTTTGAATATAATCTCTGCAATAGGTTATTGAAGTTCATGTTTCTCTCATCTTAAACCGTTTTCAGTATCGTTTTAATTGACAGTACCAAAAGTCATTCTTTCCTTCCAGTGACATTTGGAAGTGGAGGTGATGAAGGTGGATTCAGGTTTTTCTGTTCTTTGTTATGCTGTAGGTCACTTTCCCTGTTCACCTTTCGATGTTAGTATTATTTGATGTATACACTTGAAACAAAACTGATTTCACTTATGTTCCACTTGAAAATCTAAAGGCGATATAAGTGAGATGGGAGGAGGGGTGTAGCGGCCCAGAGCGATGTTGCCCATCAAGATCATGATTCTTCATCACGATAGAAGTTGTCTATAAAGCAAACTAGCTATGACAGTGTAGTCTGTGTGACTCTATGCTGAAAGCATTGTTGAATAATCAGAGACTGCCTTTACAAACACTGCCTCTGTTACCATCTTTTATTTTGACTTTGAAATTGTAATGTGAGCTTTCACTGAGGTTGCTAATATGATAACTCTACTGGGCAGTTTTTCATTTGATGGGCATTAGTTAGACTTTGTAACAAAATGGTGAACACTGCTCTTTTCTGTGTTTTGGTTACTAGAAGCAAGTAGCAGTTACTATACGTAGGTATTTTTGATGGTGTTCTTAGTGTTTTGGGGAACAGTGCTAAACTAAGGTATTACTGCTAACAAATTTGTTCACCTACTCACTTCTTCACAAATGAGTGATTAAAAGCTGCAAATGATTAGCAGCTCTGGGTTTCATTTTTGGTTGATGTTCATGACTGAATAGTAAATGAACAATGGCTTGTGATTCAGCAAAACTTCCTCATGTGAGGTGGAAGATAAAGGGATTCTTTCTTAGTATAGAATCAAGAGCCATGCTTTTGAAGAGAGTGGAGAGCCTATAGCATGATACAGGGAAGTCTGAGACAGCAGAGTTACATAGACATTACTGGGTGGATGCCGTGAGAATATGGTGTGACATTCACTGTGGTGCCTGAAAAACATTGGAATTACAGCCTATTCTTGCAATTCTAACCCATTCAACATCTCTGGAGCACATGGAAATTACAGTTAGCTCTTTTTGGGAAGTACTCACTGCTATGTTCACTGCAACTATGTTCTGATTAATAGAAAAACATTTGTATGCTTATTAACATCTGTCTGTGGTACCAATGAGATAAACTATGCAGTATAATTGAGTAAACAAAACCTATTATGACATGATTACCTGTACAGAGTTGGAAATAGGTCTGATTTTTCAATCCTAAAAAGAAAAGAGCATTCATTCTTTTTTCCCCACCTTTACATGTGTATGTGTATACACATACAAATAATCTATTAGATTTCTACACTAGCTTACATGTGAAGTAGCTACAGTAGCTCTTTAATGGATTTTGAAGCCACTATACTAAATCCTGCTTTGACTGCACTTGAAGGCATATAGCTTGAAGAGAATTTTCAGCTCAAGCTGTAAGTACCTGTCATATACTTTCATGTTTTTGACCCATTCTAGAACGGGTCAAAAAAACCCCAATCAGACATCTTTCCTGGTAGCCTCAAAGATACCATTCACTGTCCAAAAACACAGCTAAGAAGCTACTCCAAAATAGCTGCATAAGCATTCTTTCAATAATCAGCTTACAAAAAATGTGTTTTCAGCTGTCACTTTTTTTATTTTCCCAAGAATTCCCTGGAAAAATATTTGTAAGACATCTTGTATCTTAACCATTCTCTGGTGAAAACTATTATTTCAAGTTAGTTACTAAGCAACTTGATTCAGATTAACTGTTTGCCTGACAGTGTTGACAATTTGTGGTTTTTTTTCTCTCATACAGCCAAAATAGTTTGGGAGCAGTTAGCAATGTGGAAGCACAAAGACGACCTGGTTTTAAGAGTACAAGTGATGGAGGGACTCATACAGAAAATTCTCTAGCAAGCGTAGACCTAAGGAGCTTTAGGGACAACTTGATGAAGATCATTCAAGCAAACAAAGAAAGATGGAAAGAATTAGCAGCAGAAGGTACGATATGTTAAGGTGGAATGTTTTTACAGGTTACTCCATAAGATCTCACCTACTTTCATTTTTTAATTTTGTTCAACCTGTAAAAATACATAATTGTCTTGTACTCATATATTTTATGTCTTAATGTTTGTTTATATGGTCCTGTTTTGCTCCTCCAGGTGGTATAAAGAGATGTAGGTGGTCAGGGGATGAGAAGAAATCTTATAGCCTGTACAATAAGGCTCTGTGCTGCTCAGATTATCTTTAGAAGTCTGATTTAGAAATGTGCATTCTTGAACATTTAATTGTAACTGATACTGACATTTGCTTTAAATGCCAAAATCAGCAATTCAAAGTAGTATGTGCTGCCACATTTCTTAGGAAATGTAAAAGTTGTACTTTGCTTTTAGAAATGTTATTTGTTCCCTACTGTATGGAACAAAACTCAGTATTGCAGCCTTCTTGGGACTATGCTGTAGGCAGCAATTTAAATGACCCAATGGATCAGATGTGGACAATCACAGCATGTATTAGGCCCAAACAAGACAAAAAGTGAATCTTCATTTGCCAGTAGGTAGTCCATAAAGCCACACCTCAAACATCTCAGTTCATAAGCCATTGTCTGGAGTTAGAGTTATCTGAGTAAAATGTTTTGTGATAATTGATGAACAAAATTTACAGCCTTGATCCAGGTTAAGTAAATGCCATTTGGGAATATTTTGTCCACAGCCTGTGCTGTTTCTGAGTAAGCACCTGGAATATTTCAGCACAGCATGTCACTGCTAGGACTGACCTCACTGTATGTGGCCTGGTACTGACAGCAGGGAATGATATCCTGGAACCCAGTGCCAGCCTTGCCTTTCATCCCATCATTCAAATCAATGTTTATTTTCATAAAGAGGTGCCAGACAAGACAGAAAAACAGTGCTGAAGAGTGATAAAATATAATTTAGTGCTAACTTGCAAATTAATATTCTTCTTAGGAGGATATTCAGAGAGTTAGGTAGAAGGGGCAGCTGAGGAGAATATTTGACTGATATTGTCCCTTCTTCATGAGCAGCTTCATATAATCAATTGCCTCTTTTGCTGTTGCCCAACTAATACTGGCTGGTGAAAAGGACAAAGTTGCTAATAACAGCAGACCCTCAGAGTGCCCAAGGCCATGCAGCTATAGCCTGCAAAAATCAAGCAGTCCTGGGCTAGTGACATGCAAGGTCCTTCAGTACAGAAGAATGGAGAACTTGTTATCTGGAAGTTTGCTGTTTCCAGTTACATGTGACTGACCAGTTTGATTCTGGTACATCAGCTTTTTGGTATATTGTTTTGGAGTTGTACAGTGCTATCAAAGGACCCTGTTATTTCCCCTTCAATCTCACTGCTTTTTCTCACTCTAACAATTACTGATATATTTAACCTAGTTTTACTGGGCTGTTGATGGCCATTGTAAACACAAAACTTCTCACAGCAAGAGATTTCAGGATTCTTCTGGGTAAACGATTGTTTCTCTGTGCAGTCAATATGAATGTGAGGCCCAGCAAAATCCAGAAAACTCTGGGTATCCTTTCTACTGTGAAAAAAAGGGGTGCTAATGTTCAGGACTCCATGGACTTTGTTGAGGTTGTGGTTGTCCTAGCCTTCTTTTTTTCTGTCAACTTGTCTAATGAAGTATGTCTAAGTATTTCCTGAACAGAATTATGGAATTGCACTAAAGTGTTCATTAGGAAAACTAATGGGTAAGTGAAAATAGCTGGTGTTGAGGCTGGAGCCTGATGAACAGTACCAGCTTTGCGTGATTGAGGTTGAATCTGTATTTTAAACCTCTGTGAAGAAGAGATTTATAGAAATCTGCTCTCATGAAGGGATTACTTGTTGACTGGAGTGTGGCATAGAGACCTTCAGTGTGCCTGATTAGTCTCTAGAGGAACCTTGTGAATAATGCAAATACTTGTGAATAATGCAAATACATTTGAGCACAAGTTTGTATTTTGTTAGTACACAGTAGAGTTTGGGGCTTTTTTAATAAAAGCTGTGGGGTGGATTATATAGGCTTTGTGAAAGTTATTGTATTTTCCATTCATTTGAATTGAAATGCCTGAGTCCATAGACCATGTGTGGGCCCAAAAGACTGCTGGAAAAGAGTTTTTCACTAGGTGAATGTAGGCGTCTATAGAGCACTATCTAAGGTAACACATAAGTTCCTTGTCACATGATAGGACAAGGAATCTTCCACAGCTGGTCCAGTATGTCTGATCTGAAGCTGTACCCTGTAAAGGCTGAAAACCCTTAATCAGATTGCAAAAAGAACATGTAGTACAGTATATAAAATATTGCAATACATCCCCCTTCCACATGAAATTCTTTTCAGATTACAGTCAAGTTTGGCTACGTGAATAACCTGAGACCTTGAACTTCAGATAATTAGTTCCATCCTGTCTGGGTCTCATGTTACCTTCTATGACTCTTATTGCTTAATGACAAATTTTTAGGTTGCTCCAGGCCTATGTATGAAGTTGTGTCTTATTCACATGTTAGTAGGAGCACATACCAAAGGAAGAGATGTCAGGCTAAATTACTGCCAGGTGAAAGGAGTGTTGTTATTGCTATTGTTCCTAGCTAGATAATTTATCACAAGTCACAAACTGCTGGGTGCACTGAGGAGGTCCATGTGTATGAAGACAGTGTGATGTGGTAGTAAGCAGGCTGGCTGTTAGTATAGATCTCCAAACACACTTCCTGAGCTGACTATGACAAACAGAACTTGTGCTGCTTAAAGAACCATCTGCATTCTTGTCAGCAGGCTGTGGAAACACTAGACATTGTTCCCAGATTAGTCTCAGGAGAAGTTGTCTCTATAAAATGTAGTACTACAGATGCACAGGGAATATGGAAAGGAAACTAGCAACAATCCACATGATTTCCTGAAGATGACTTGAACTCATTCCAGCTTCTTATCTTTTCAGGATAAGGCTACTCATGTAGTACTGGTTGGGGGGCAGTTCAGCTGGAGCCAGGGCTCCCTTAGCAAGGGCTGAGGAATATGATCTGACTCCTATGCCCAGACAGTCCAGAGCAGAAGATCAAGTCCCACTGACAATGTTGTTGACAGGGTGACTTTCCTGGAGATGCTAGTTCTTACTCTCTCTGAAAAGATAATTGCTGTTGCGACTTGTTTCAGAGCAAGCAGCTTGCTCGAGGAACAGTGTGCTTTGTTTTTTGGCAAGGCCTATGCTTGTAAGAAAAGCACTTATCTACCTAGGCAGCTGTTTGAGAGCTTCCTTAACAGAAGGCTCAATAAATAAGATGGCTCCATTTTGCTGGAAAAGGCCATGTCTTGTATAATTGATGCAGAGGAGCTCAGTGCTCTATAGCCTAAGGGTCCTCAACCTTTCACCACTGGAGAATTAGAGGAATGTTTCTCAGGCCTTTCAGGGAATGCTGTTAACAGGGAATTACCATAATGATCAAACATCTGGGATTCTAATTTGAAAGCCTTGATGTTTAATTAATATTCCAAGCCCAAATCACCAGATAATCTGTCTTTGTTCAACTCAACATAGTGATAAAGAGACTACTCCATCCTGTGCTTTATTTTCAACACATATCATTGGTGGCTGCTGCTGTTTGCAGTTATGTCAAATAGACAGTAAAATTGCTCAGATTAATCTGAGAGGGTCTTTCATTTGATCTCATTTCATTTGCTAAGTGAATTTTAAGGTCTGGAAGTTATTGACCTACTGAGAAAGCTATAAGAAACACAGAACTTATGGGGAAAGATTTAACTATCATGCAAGATCCTTCATAGCACAGTTTTTAGAACACAGAGAAATTGTAACACAATTATTCAATATTTAAACAATTCAATATTGATTCCTTAGACCTACAATGTTTATTCCTTCATGCGTAGCTCTTTCTATAAAAATGTTTTAAGGATTTGCTAATAAAGTTGGTCAGTTGTTGGCAAGCTCAGGTACTTTTAACAGAGTATAAGGGTATGGACTAGTAATCATGCTTACCATCTGTTCAGTAGATGTCATTGTAAATAAACTTACAGAGATAAATAAATATCATTATCTTCACAGTGAACAGAAAGAAGCACAGGCAGCTTCAGACACTCACCTGAGGTCATACAATGGCATGAGGGAATGCAGCATACGCACCGAGGGTCCAGCTGCCAGTTGAATGGGCCCATCATTGAAGCATGCAAACGTTCATCTCCAGTATCATGCATGTCACTTATGTAATTCTTCTGAAGAATTAAGTGTTACAGGACCTGACCAAAGGTTACATTATTTGTATGGAAAGTAATCAGTGGCAAACATTGCTCTCAGCACCTTTTGGCAGGGCTGCATGGCTTGAAAGTGTGTGCCTAGGGTGACTGACTGCATCAAGGTGGGATGAAAAATATGTGAGGCTGGACAAGTCTCTCACACAGTCCTCTGCTTAATTTTGATAGTAAAAAATATGAAAAAAATACAATTATTGTATCTTTGGAGTAGAGATCAGCTTGCTTTTTGTTTTCCCACGAGCAGAAATTTTGAATAACTAATGTATCTTCTGAAAGACCTCTGCATGGTACCTGCAGGCCCCCCTCAGGCACTTTCAGTCCTGCATACTTCCAGTCACAATAACCACAGGGTTCAGTTCCATTTTGTCTGCAAGATTTTCTCTGCAGACTTGCTAATAAAAAGAGAGTAGCAGCTGCTGAAATGTGAAAATCTGAGAGTGATGATCTGATAGCATGCTAATGTGATTTAGCAGCCTCTAGGAAGGGTGGGCAGTGGGAGGATGTGTGTGACAGTCACAGAAACTGACTGACAGTTTGGCACATTAAATCTACCCCAATGGACCATTTTAATCTGTTGGAGAAAAATAAATTCAGGGGGCTAAAGAGTGTCATCTAGGACCAGTGATTTTAATTGCAGTGCTAAAATGCTTAGGTCATAAGCAGTTTTTGAGCTAATTCAGAAAAGTGGGAAGATCAGTGGGAAGAGAGAACTTTTTCACCATGGTCTGAGTAGTGCAATGAATGGGCTGAGCTAAGTAGGAAGAAAGATTTGGTATTGGCAATATCTGGTGAGTCACAGACTAAGGAATGATAACTGACCTAGTAATGGAACCTGTTTTATATATCCCTGGAGTACACTCCAGAGAGCTGGCCCACCTCTGCACATGATTTAACATCTACATGACTTAAAGTACATTTTCCCTCTAGCAGGCTATGTCCTTCCTATTCCCTGTCCCAAAAGTTTCAACATTCAAGCCCCTGTGCTTACAGCTAAACAGCAAAAGAGAAAAGGAGAAGGTAGCAACCCTAGGAAACCATAAACTCGCTAATTATTTTCAACCTAGTCTTTTAATGAAAAGTTTTGGTAACTAATTAAGTCTTTGCAACTTTTTCTATATGACATAATGCTGTAACATCAAGTGCCACTGGATTACATGGTTTGCAGTGGTTTTATATACTCTTTTATCTGTGATGAAATTTGTGTGAGGAGTTGAAAGTGGAAGGAACCAGTGTCTAAGTAACTCTGTGGATTACTGCAATGTTTTCTTGGGTTTGAAAGCAACAGATTGGTTGGGAAAAATCACAGTTGTTTGGGAACTTTTTGACATGTCTTTGAACTTACTTGGGACTTCCAGAGTCACCAGGATCAGTCTTCTCATTTTCTGAAAAATTTTGACATTTTGTGCTGGTCTTTTCCTCTTCCCTTTAAAATGGCTTATGTGAGAACATGTCTTGTAGAAAGGTTCAGTTCCTTCCCATGTTGTCCTGGTTTTGGTCTTTTGTCGCTGCTTTCTGGAATTTTGTTTTACAGTGAAAAAAAGAAGGCAGACAAACTTGGAAATCAAAGCTTGTGGTAATATACACAGAGTGTCCAAAACATCCAGCAGCATTCTTCATTACATAGTCCTCAAATAATTTCTTAGTGAAGATGAACAGCTTTCCTCTCTCATTCAGTAGTTTTCTACTTCTTAAAACTTTCATGCCATTATGCCTTTCTGAAAGAGTAAGTTCTTTTAGCTTATTTTCAACACAACCAATGAAAATAGCAATGTGATTCAGCAGATAATTGTTTCACTGGGGTTTAGTGCTATGGCAGTTGCTGCCATTAGCTGGTTTGAGATGTCCTTCTGGCTTTTGGTTTTTTCCTCTCCACTCTTGTTAAGTCAATACATACTCAGGTGATGCATTTGCTGTAGACAGAACCTGTGCTATGCAGGTGATAGAAACTGATTGCTAAATATTTCTCTTTCATCGGAGTGATAGGACAGCAGAAATGACAGAAAATGCCAATTATGAAATGCAATATAAAGGTTCCATATAATGTAGAGTACAATTATTAGCTGTAATGAAAAACACAAATCTGTATCTTTCCAGCACATATAGCATATCCCACACGTGACTGACCTACCATAAGAACCCAGTATTTTTCATCTTTTGGCATAGGGATTGAAGCTGAGTGGAGCAAAGCAAGTCATACTATAGAATCAGATGTCCAACAGGTGAGAGACTTATTACCAAGAAAAGGGATTGAGGGTCTTAATGACAGTTGTGATATCATCATAGAGGATTCTGTACTTGAGGCTTCTCAGTTTCAGTTACTACTACCAGCCACTCCTGGTAGCTGAGCAACTAGGGTTGCGCTGAACAAACTCAAGTGGACAAGATATTTTCTTCAAGCTTATTTAACTGAAAATTACTTTGAATTTTTATCACCATGGAATGGTAGTCACAGGTATTTTTATCATCATCATAAAAAGACAATGTTTACCAATAGTCTTAACTCCACAGGTTTTATAATTCATATTTAGGAAAGATAATTATAATAATTTTGCTGTGGTTTAGGTATCCTTAAACAGACATTCTTGAGACCATCTCAAGGTCAGTCATAGAAATAAAGACCAGCATGACAAGTTAAGAAGAAACCACCAGCATTGTTTAAACTGTTAATTTTCATTTGCTAGTTTGAGTTTGGTAGTGAGTGAATGAAAGCAATTTGAAGTTTAGATATTCAGCTTTATGAACTAAAAAAATAATAATGGGTTTTGCCTGTATGAATATTCTAAGACTTCTAATGTAGGAATAAAGTGGTCAGCCAAGAGAAATCTGAATTCTGATTAGAGTTGTCCTAAAACAGTGTTTGGTCAGAAAAATACTGTCTCTTCTTACTAGCTTTCCAGTTAAAAAAGTTCACCAGTGTGAGCTACATTAATATTGCAATTTTATGTGTGATTATAATTCAGCCTTGCTTTCTTTAATTTACTGATTCATCTGAACAGCACCTGAAATTATTTTATTTTTGAATTTCCTTGAGGTTCCTTAAGAAGTTAAGGAAAAATGCTTGTAGCTCTACTGTTTGGAGGCAAATATGACATGTAAATCAGTTTCTTGGGACAAAAGCCTTGGTTAGGTAAATACTATCTTGAGTGACAGATGCTTTCATTAACATACCTAGATTGAACTTCATTTGCTTCAAGTTCCATATGCATATTTCTCAATGGATTTAGCTCAGCCACTTCTTTGTAAGAGCTGCATTAAAGTCTGTAGAAAAAGATACCTGTCCAAGTTTCAGAAGATTTGGAATCCAAAATGAGCAAATCTCTAAGGTTTTGGGGGAAAAATATCTTAACAATTTAGAAATTGCTCAAATTTGAAAGTTCTTGATTTTTAATAAATGTGTACTAGAAATGTAACTGACAAAAGAAGGAAATTATTTAACTATTCCATGCTTCTGCCCATCAGTTCGGGTTTGGAGGTGTTTCTTTCCATCCTATTTCATAGGTCTAATTGTACTTCAGAGGGAACTCTTCTCTGGATACAGAGAAGTAAGGTGGCACCAAGTGCTGACTGTGATAAAAATGTAGTTATAGACTTGACTAGCTTTCAGCTGTCATGTGCAATCACTTCTGGTCTGGATTTGGACTGGTCACTCAAAATCACAGTTTCTGGGAGCTGCCAGTTGAACTCAGTAAATTACCTCAATGCCTGGTTTCCTTCCTTAATACAGTGTACACAGCCAAGTAAGAAATTTTATGCAGTGTCGTGCATCTGTTTTATGCAGCTGTTGCGCAAACTGCAATGCTGTAGCCTTTTTAATTGGTAGTGTTTGGTATCTTCTATAGCAGTGTTGTTGGACATGGGAGGGAATAGAGTG
>NW_008657161.1:0-19922 GCF_000695815.1 Acanthisitta chloris | reverse complement strand
CTGAGCTCTGTTCCAAAGTACGAGATTCCATCATCTCCGCTCTGGTCGTGGCCCACGGTGCACCTAGCGCAGGATGTAGGGGGGTGGGATGGCCAGGAGGTGGCTTCCTGGCCTTTGAGAAGCGTCCCTCGATTTTCCCAAGCAAATCCACAGTACCAGCGCATGCATGAAGCAGATCCAGGTGGGAGGACACTGCCACCGATACAGCCGTTGCTCTTTAGGTTTGGGAGCACGTTCTGCTATGCAGCGACACGGACTGTGCCTGCTGCTCCTGCCCACGCTCAGGAGATGCCACTATAATGCACCAGCCCAAAAAGTGTCCAGTGAGACCACCTGTCCCACGGCAAAATCTGTAACTCTGCTAAGGTCGGGGGTGGGTTTCAAGACTACACATACTACCAGAGTCAGGAACATCAAATAGCCTGTCCCATACAAGAACCAGAAGGGGTTTGCCAGCCCAGGGCTGCAGAGATGGTGCCTTTTCCATTCAACACTCACAGGCTGTGACTCAAAGGGGAAGAAGCCCTAACACTCTGCTTTAAGTTCCTTGGGTCACAGCCTAACCAAGTCCCCTGAAAAGAAATGCCCTAAACTTCAAATGGCAAACCCCTTGGTACTGTCTGGTATATAGCAAAAGGTTGTTTGGAGGACAGAAGCATGGAATCATGGAGTGGTTTGGGTTAGAAGCGACCTTAAAGATCATCCCATTCCAACCCCTGGGCACTGCCAGGACTCCTACCAGAGCTTTGGCTGGAATAGCTGAGCATTAAACTGATGTAAATCCATCACTCTTCTGCTGCTGCCTTTGCTAGCTGCTTCTAGCACACTTGGTTTCAAAGGGCACCTCTTCCAAGTCAGCTGTTGACATAGGAGAAATGTTTACTGCAGTGTGGCTATTTGCCAGAGAAAGGCCATCATCTGCACCCACAGCACAACCAGTGCTGCTGGAAGGTGTGTAGCAGGTGAGTGAGATGGAGATGGTGGTGATGGGGATGAGGGCACAGGCTCTCTGGGAGAGCAAAAAGCACAAGACACCTGTGGCTAGACCATCTTATATCCCACAGGGAGCTGACACTGACCAACAAAGAGGAAACTCATACTTGAAGGAGCCTGAAAATTCATTACCGTGTACACTTGACAGAGAGAAATAAAGTCCTGAAGAGAGAAGCAGGCCTAGCAAGCACTGTGTCCTTTCAGCAGAGCTTGATGAGAGACAGAGGCCTAGTGTTTTTCAAAGTATGAAAATTGGCTCCTGACAGCAGCTGAAGAATGGGTCAGATCTGAGCCACCTACTTCAGGGTCTGGGCAGAAGGATGCACAGAGTGAAAACTGCTCACTCTCAAGAGCTCATAGCAGGCAGTGGGATCCAGGCCAGACTCTGCTTTTCTCCATCAGCTTTGTTTCAGGTCCTATCTTTGCTCATCCCTCTAGAGAGCCTCAGCCAACAAGTCCTCCCAGGGCAAAAACCTTGTAACACATCCAGCATGCTTCACACTAAATAAGGCAGCTGGCAGCACTTTGTGAGGTCTCAAAGACAGAAGTTATGGAAACGGAGGGGAAATCCAGGAAGAAAGTATGAAGAAGTGAAAGGACTAATGTCAGATACCCCTAAGGTTAACAGTTGAAAAAGGAGGCTACAAAGATAGAAACAAACTAGAGAAATAGTTATGCTCAAGGAAATCCTCCTCCCATACTGCTGTCATCTTTAGGTCAAGCTCATCTTCTCCTCAGTTTCAGTGCTCCTGGCTGGAGTGTGTATCTGGATCAGATGCTGGAAGCTTCTTTCACTTGCAGTTTGCATAAAAATAGCCTCATCCACACTGGAAATGGTTTGGACAGTGACTGGGAGCACCACTACTTCTCTGAGACAACCCTCACGGGTGCACATAGGCAAAGATGGGGTCTGTCCCAGTTCAGACCAATGCACCTTCCCACTGCCTTCCTATCTTAGAGTCAGGAACATAGCATTAGTGTCAGGGGTTGGTTATTCATATGGAGATGCTGACTTTCAGTCCTAGCCTCTGAAGCACACCTGGCTGATTATCTTATCAACCTCTACACCCCTGTGCTCAGCACTAGCCAAAGCTCAGGACAAGCTTTAGGAGCTTGCCCAGCACATCAGTTAGGGGCAAGGCTAGGATGTGGCAGAGACCCAAAGGAAGTGTTCTCCACCTCCATCCATAAAGGGATCACCACAATGACATCATGGTAACTCTCCCATCTCTTCCTCATCCCTGAAAGGAGTTCAAACTGCCATGCTTGGGCCTGAAACAAGGACCAGGTCAGGATGAGATGGTTTCCCTCTGCCTTTCCAGCTGGCAAGCCATGCCTGCCTGTCCTCTTCAGTGCATCACTAAGCTACTTCTTGCTTGACAATAGTCAGAGCTGCCTCCAAGGTTCCCAGCTTCTCTAGGGTGAATTCCCCTGGCTCACAGCTGCTAATACAGAGAATCACCAAAACTGGCTCTGGGATCAGCTCCACTATCCCACTCAGCCTGGAACGCCTGTGGCATGTTCAGCCCTGGCACATACTGCTACCCACAGTGCCCGGCTCTGCCCAGAGCCCACTGTGGCCTGACCCAGACAGAGCTACAGGAGGACAGTATACGCAAAGGTAACATTTACTGAGAGATACAGAACTGAATATTATGAAGGACATACATTGATGGAGAGGGTAGCGACACCACTGCAGAAGGCAGCTTGGACCCCCTTCCCAGCATGCCAGGAAAGGAGCTGGATGCTACCAGACAAGTAACACAATGGAGATAACTGTGGCATATGTGTTTGTAACAAACAGACCATCATAACATACATTTCTATGGGATCACATCTAGTGATTATATAAATCCATATAGAGATTGCTGTATAAAAACTTTGTAAAAAATACTTTAAAAAAGTGTAAAAATGTGCATTCAAAAGCACGGCCGACACGGACAGCTGGGCTGTAAACATTATACTGAGTGTGCTTGTGGGGGGCGCCTGCGCCACCGAGCCCCGACAGGCCTGCCCACCATACGGGGCTGCATCAAGTGTTTGTGGTTCTTGGGATTGGGTTCCCCTCTGGAGCGTGCACCAGGAGCAGCAGCAGCCTCTGCCAGGGTGCTGGTGGGCACCACACAGCTGCCACTTCTCTGCCTGCAGAGCTGCTACCCATGGGGTGCATGGTCCTTGCAGGACATATTGTGGCATCGTGGGTCCCCAGGGCTGTGAGCAGGCTGGAAGGCCATGATGAGGTATCACAGGGAGGTTGCCCTCACTGGTGCCATCAGCCCTGCTTCCAGGCTCAGCCTCAGAGTACATGTTTGGCAGGTTTCTGATCTTCTCTGTCCCCATATTTGTTTGGTCCATAGTTCCCAAGGAAGCCCATTGGGTCCTGGCTGCACCAGGCCTGGGTGCACAGTTCTTCAGACAGTACATAGAGACCCTGGAAGACCCCGCGCCACTGTCTCCTCCTCCTGGCCCAGTGCCACCTTCACTTCTTCTCTAGCTGCTCCAGCAGTGGGTTGGCTTCACTCTCGGGTGTCTTGATGCTGTCTGTCCGCACGATGCAGGTGGGACGGTGCGCATCAGGATCAGCTGCTGCCTCTCCTGTTTCAGCTCTTCTATCTGGGCCTTCAGCTCAGCATTCATGAGCTCTAGACGTTCAGACTCCTAGCAGGACAGGAACACAACTGCATGTGACTTTACTCCAGCAGGACGAGATAGAAGGAGAAACAATTTGGCCAACAAGCCACCTCTGCTCAGTGCTGCCCCTTAGCCCCTGCAGCACAGAAGCAGACTGAAGACCTGCCAAGGCACCAGGTCCCTCCAGGCAGTTCATCCCCACCCCTGCTGCCTCGTGTTACCTAGTGCCACCACAGAGAAATACACAGCCACCACCTGGGGCAGGTCTCTGCTGCACCACAGCAAAACCTCTGCTTGGCTGCTTTCCATGGTCTGGAAAGGTGCTTGGGAACAAACCCACATTTAAGTTTTCAGCCCCCTCACCTGCAAGAATCTGCCCTTCTGAATAACTCCTTGTCCTCCACTGTGCCATTTGCCCATGTCTCACCAGTCTTTGCAGAAAAGGAGCAAGGTGCTGTGAGAGGTTTTTCTGCCTTGGGGGCATGGGTGATTGGGCATCTGGCCTCTGAATGAGAAAGCCTTCAAGAATTTGGGGTAGGGGCCAGCATGCTGCCAGCCCCTTCCCCGTGCCACACTCACATGGCTGCTCCTGCTCCAGCACTGAAGCAGGGACACTATCATCCATCCCTCTCTCCCCCCAAGCTCAGAGCCCACCTTCAGTCCTGGTACAAGACTTAGGCTCTGCCTGGGCACATACATGGCCACCACCTTCACAGTCTCATGGGAACGAGGGCCTGTATTTTTCCAGATAAAGGTATGGCAGCAAGGTGAAGCAGAGGGGCAGTTCATGAAGGAATGTTGCCTGTAGCTGGGGCACCTTTCTAGAGCGGTCCCAGCTGTACCCTAGGACAGACTGAGGCACTCACCCGCTGCAGGAACTCCGTCCTCTCCTTCTTCTTGTTACGACATCGTGCTGCTGCTACTTTGTTTTTCTCCCGGCGCCTTTTCCTCCTCTCCTCTTCCTCATCCAGCTGCAGTGAGACAGAGAAGCCCACGTCAGAGTCAGCAGGTGTGTGGCAGGGCAGGAGACGGGTGAGCACTTGGCAGCCACGTGTGCCACTGGCCACCAGCAATATAATCTAATCCTCATCAGGAACCAGGTGTGCTGCTGCTACAGCCTCTAACTCCACTTTGTGGGAACACAGAGAGAGAGACCAGTACAGTACACACAGCTGAGAACCTGGCTGGTAGAGGACAGACAGCTCTGCAAGGCTGGTCCATCCCTAAGAGAGGGCAGAAACAAAGAGAATAGAACCCTTCCCCACAAAGACAGGCACAGTTTGTCACATAGACATCTGCAGGCACAGGTCTGTGAGCACAGTCATCCAAAGCATCACACACATTGTCAAGGGCAAGGGGCAGAGAAACTTGAAAGATCCCCCAGCTGGGTCTGGTTGTTTCTTTCATTCCAATACCTGTGACTATCTGCTACAGCTTCAATGCCAGCCACCACAGTAGGGTGGGGACAGGTCCTGAATCCCCTCTAAAGAAGCAAGACACAGCAGTGCCTGTGCTGTTCACCACAACTCAGATCTCTGTGCCCTCTGACTCAAACCACACAGGCCAGACCAATAAGCCCTATGGGTTGGAAACCCATAATCAAAGTATTTAGGGGTATTTGCTACAAAGCCTGTGTAAATGGCCTATGGCATGCTTACATCTGAGAACGTAAACCAGCTCCTTCAAGAAAAATCTGAGCACTGGAAAACTGTGAAGTCAGCATCCAGCTTACACTTTGTAGCATAGCTAAAGAAAAGGTTCCCAGTACCTTCATGCACATTTAGCCAGGGACTCTGAAATTTGAGATGTCAGTCTGAACTGCCTCATTCCTGTTGACTAATACCTGATGGCACACATCTCTTCAAATGATGTGGCAGCAACATTTGCTTTATGAGCACTCCCACAGCCTATATGCACCTCCACTAAGGGCATCTCCAGTCTGATAAGGCAGCTGCATCCTTCCTTATCTCCGTAAGTCAGTGTGGTTGAGGGAATCATGTCCCAGACAGCCTCTCATAGCACACACCATCTCAACAGCCTCATTGCTCCAGCACCTGGGCTTAGTCACCTCAAAAGGAAAGTCACAGATTCCCAAGGCCACAAAGTAGTGCTGGGAGTGGGAGGCCACCAGATCACCCCACATGTAGGTGCACCAGTGGAAACGGTGCTGGAAATGAAAGCTGCAGGTGCCATTGTCCATGGCAAACTGTGCACACTTACTAACATTCATCAAGTCTGAAGCTCACTAATCAAAACACCTCAATGTCATGTGCAAGGACAGGCTGAAACAAGGACTTTGCAAAGGTAAGGTGAAGAGATACCTTACGCGAGCTGGGTGTCCGATACACAGCATGTAGCACGCTTTGGAAGGCAATGCCCAAGTTTTATAGCACTAATAGGTTTTGCATTTTCTCTACCTTACTTCCCAAGCATTACACCAAAGTTGCTATTTTACCTGGGGCTAATATATTAAGTCAGCACAAAATTCCGTAATGTCAGGCTGCCACCATCCCTTTGTCAAGGCAGTGTCATGGGGCACCATGCACCACACTTGAGAACTACAATGGGAACTGCACTGATACCCCCAAGTTGAGTCAGAAATGGCCAGCTCCCCCTACAGTCACATAACTCAGATGTGACAGGTGTTAGCAGAAGGGATCAAGAAGGCTGTAACTCCACACTCTGCTGCCAGCTCTTACAAAACTTCCTCACACAGTTTAAGAGGAAGTGTACATCAGGGGAGCCATGATTCCTCTCTGCACATTTACCAACCACTCATCTATCCCAAAGACAGCTTCTTGGCCTTTCAGTTCAACGATTTTTAGGTTGCAGAGAGAGAACTTGAGCTCCAAAACTCAAGAAACACCCCCCCAAACTTTCCTGCAAAGTCCATCTTGGGTTGTAACAGGTACTGGGAGAGCGAACAGCAAGTGACCAAGCCCTGGAAACTGCCTGACATTTGCATGCCCTGTTGCTGCATTCAACAAGAATCAACAGAGTAAGTGAGCTGTCCCTGTCCCTTTCAGCTTCCCTCCACCCCACAGAGGGCCCAGCAAAGAGTTGTGTCCTTCAAATGGGGTGCAGATGCTCAAGGGGGGTGACTCGGCACACATGGCAGCAGCTTGAACTCTTGGCTCTTTTTGACCACAGCTCCTGTAACATCATACAACCATAGAATGTTTTCTATTGGAAGGGACCTTAAAGATCATCTAGTTCCAACCACCCTGCCATGGGCAGAGACATCTTCCGCTAGACCAGGTTGGTCAAAGCCCCATCTAACCTGGCCTTGAACACCTCCAGGGATGGGACATCCACAGCTTTTCTGGGCAGAGAAGTTCTCAAGAAAGCAGGTTTCCCACTCTCTGCTTCTGCTTGATTTCAGTTCAGAAAGGTGACATGGCACTGGTGCTGGAGCTTAGGACTCTACTCAGAGTCGTGAGGGACAGTGATGGTGTATCATCCTATAGCATGTTTCAGCAGTTGATATCCAGGAAATCCCTGTAGGTAAAAGGTCTGGGGCTGCCTCCTGAATTGCTTGTCAGCAGCATTAGGGACCGAGGTGGTGATCAGGCTGAGGGGCAGGGCTGTGTCCTGGAGGGAGCACCCCAGGCAGGTTTCAGCAGTGGAGAAGCCCAGCAGCACCTATTCACAGCTGCCCCAAGAGGAGGGCAACTTGCCCAGTGGGGCTGCCCAGCACCCTGCAGGGAAGCCAGCACCCAGCACCCACTGAGTGGGTTGTGTGTACACTCCCAGGCACAAACACCCCAATGCCAGGAGATGCCAGTGCCCCCAACAGAGCAAAGAAAGCTGCCCAGGCCCAAGATTGCAGGGAGCAGCCTGCCCTCCCAGGCAGCAAACAGAGCGTGGCATGCTGGTACCCAGTGTTCCCGGGCTCTGGCTCCCTGCAAGAGGAAAGCAGCTGCAGGCTGCATTGCAAAATTATGCGTGGGCAGCTTCTTGGCTACTCATGGGATAGGCAGCTACTGCTTCAGCTCCCTCAGGCTTTTGCTGCAAAGTCTTGCCAAGGGCAGCTCCATTTGCAGTCTTCAACTCCTCGGCTACACAGGCCATGCAGGGGAGGAACCAGCTGCAGGGAAGGCAGCCATGCAGGGGCTACCAGTGGATTTCCTCTTATCTTTCCTCCACGTGGTGTCTCAACAACTGGCTCAGAGGACACTCAGCACTTCCAGTACCTGCTGTGGGGCAGAACTGCCCTGTCCCTGTTACACAGAGGACAACGAGCTCAGATACCCATGCCCACCAAGCAAAACCAGCTCTTGTAGGGACAGCTCAGAGGTGCCCAAGATGCCCCAGGAAAGGAGGTGGGCTTAGGAAGACAGTATAGCCACAGATTCCCTCTTTCTTCCCCAACCCAAGCAGCAAGGCAGACATTGCAGTTCATTTGCTGCATGATACCCAGGCCAAGAGCTTGGGAGAAATTTGGCTTCAGCTGCAAATCCATGACTGCTTTGCCCATAGAGGGACCAAAGCCATTAGCATCCTTACAATGGCTTCCCACAGCATCCTAACCTCAGCTCCTGCTATTGCAGAGCTGCCCAGTCCTTCCTCAGGTGATCTCCAGGCTGCATGGGCTGTCTGGACACCCCCTTGAGCATAGAGCTCCTGGGCAAGGTGATCAAATGGACTCCATTGCACCAGTTCTCCCTACGGGAGTCCACCTCAAGGGGCTGGGGGGAAAGAACAGGCATCCTCCCCCCATAGGTCAGCCTGGCTGCTGCTGAGCCTTTGCCAATAGAGTTGGGCTAGATCGAGTGTCAGCACCATTTGGAGAGTGGGATGCTCCCCAGAACAGGTATTTTACCTTTTACCCTCTTCAGCTCACTGCTTATCACATGCACCTTTTCACATCTAGCACCTCCTCCCTGATGTCTCCAGAGAACACACATCACCCCATCCTCACATGGCATCATCCGAGGCAACCTCATGCAGGAGTAAATGCACTGTTCAGAAAGGCTGTTTATGGGACCTTTTGTCAGCAGCCACTATTCTCACCAACACGGGATCTCCAAACTGGTGGGTTCCCAGCTCCATCTGCAGTCAGTGGGAGCACAAACACTCACCACCAGTACAGCAAGAGTCAAAGACTGGATAACCAACACATGGGACAACCATACAAGGAAAACACTGTGCAAGTGTCTGCCAAGTCCCTTCAGCCTGGTTCTAACACACCAGCCTGCAGTACCAAGCAGAAACCACTCACCTTCCCCATTCCGAGAACCTCGAGGTAAAGCCAGGGCCCACCCCAAGCAGTGGGGCAGGGTCAGCCCCCAGCCAGCAACACCTGTAGCACAGGCTGAGTCACTACTGCCACTCGGCACAGCTCACCCACGTGCCTCATCCCTGCACGAAAGGCAACACCAATGCCAGAAGCATGAAGAGCTTGTTGGCACCAGTGACAGGTGATGGCTTGCATGACTTCTCCTTTGGGTGCATGCCCCAATCTGGAGACACGCTGGCTGCACCAGACCCCACTCCACAGGCAGTGTGTGAGTTTAGCTGGCTGCCAATGGCTACATGGGACCAGCCAGGTCTGGGACACTGAGGTCACCACTGCCAGACCATGCTACAGGGACAGAAATTCACGCAAGGGGAAAAGGCAGCTAGTGGAGTAGCTGTCAACACGCATGCACATCACCAAGCAGGCAGTGCGACACGCTTAGAAAACACGCTGCCAGCCACCTGGCAGGACAGCCAAGCACAGGCAGGAGAGAAACCCAGGCAGGTGCAGACAACTGCCCTCTGGCAGGGCCACCTGCAGCCCCCAACACTCACCTCACTTTTCACAGGTTGGGGTCTCTTCCCAAGCTTCACCTCCAGGAAGTGGAGCGGCGAGATCATGGCCCCGATGTTGCGGATGTCGACGCACTTGAGCTCCTCAGCAGTCAGGGCCGTGCCAGGCAGTCCTGTCAAGGGGCCGAGCCCAGGCAGCGCGCCGGCCGTCAGGGACGGGTCGGGGATCTGCCCTGGCATCATAGCAGGGCAAACAGCTTCGTAGGCTGCAGGGAGAGTGAGATGTGTCCCATTACGACCCAGCTACAGGGCCTTATGATGCAGCACAAGCCAAAAAACAATCTATAGTCTCATCACCTAAGAGGGTGCAAATCAGGGAAAGGAGGCGTTCTTCCCCAAGGATGGCAAAGACAAGGACTGAGCAGGACCTGCATGACAGAAACCAAAATATATGAATCCCACTAGAAAGAATAGGCTACGAGGGTGTAGATCAGGAAGGGAAGAGACCGGAGAGGCAAGGCACCAGAAGAACAGGAGGTGACTGCAATGACAGTGATGTGATCCCATGGACTACTGGTTTTGGCACACCTTACTCGAGTACAGAAGACCAAGGTTTGCTCTTAACAAAGTTTTGATTAAGGTGTAGATTATTAGTGCGAGAAGAAAATGGCACAAAGAGGATCATAATACACTTTAGGGTGGATTTGTTCTGGGTATGCTCAACCCACTGGTCAGGGTGCACAAAGATCAGGGATAAAACCGCAAGAGAACAACCTGCCACTGTACAAACATCTCCCAGTACATGAGGAAGCAAAGGCTGGAGAGGAGGGGAAAAGGAGCAAAGTACAAAAGGCTGCTTCTATCGCAAAAGAAAAAAGTTGTGGTGCAAGTGAGAATAGGATCAGGACAAACTTTGGCAAATCACTTATAGACAGAAGAAAGGGAGTTAAAGAAATGTGAAAAATAAGTGGCAAAGAGCTAAAGAAATAAAATTACATCTAAAATGGGAAGCCCATGGAGCTAGAGCTGTTACATCAGCCAAAAAGCAGTGAGAGCAGGTGGTTGTTGGCTGCAGCACAAGTACACCCCTGCTGTGTAACTGGCCCAGGACACTCACAAGTCACCCATTTACAACATACAGAGTCAGCTTCTGTCCACATAGCAACCACTTCCCCCCTTTCCTCAACTCAACCACATGTCCCAGCACTCGTGCACTGCTCTCCTTGCTCTGCCCAGCCAAACTAGTCCCAGCACACTCAAGGAGTCTCCACGGATCGGTGCAGGGGGCACTGACACAGCAGAAATAAGGACCACTGATATCAGGAGAGAGAAACAGACTAAAGGAGCAGAAAATGTCACTGTGCAGCTTCCTGCCACCACTAGAGCCTGTCATAGGGAAGGATTCAACAAAGAGCTAGGGAAACTCCTGGAAGCTCCGATAGCTTCAACTGCCAGACTGAGGGGGTGCATCAAATTAGGGATAACATGTACTTGCCCTGCTCTTTCCAAACCACCTGCTCTCAGCTGCTGAGAGACCAGGTAACAGGCAATGCAGATTTTTGGTCCAGGCAGTACAGTTGTGCTAAGCAGAGACACACACATTGCCAAGCCAGCTGCCACAGTTGCTCAGCACTTGCCATCCTGGGGTGACAAATCTACATCAGTTCCAGACTGAAAAGTTGCATAAAGCTGCATGTGAGATAGGACCTGCTGAATCACAGAGTCACAGAACAGTTGAGGCAGGGAGTGACCTCTGGAGATTGCCTCGTCCAGCCCCCCTGCTCAAGTGGGGTCAGTGGGAACAGGGTTAATCATGACAAGCAGAGAAGGATTTGTTGGTGTTGGCACACTCTTTACCCAGGAGATTTAGTATATTTGTTAATATGAAAAACAGAAGATGAGCAGCAGAAGAGAAGGAGAGACAAGCATACAGGTTAGTCAAGGGCAGAGAGGCTAATGCAAGCTGCAGAGCTCCCAGCATAGATGCTGTGCAAGCTGCACTAGCATGACAGACAAGGATTTGTAGCAGAGAACACCTACAAGGCGCAATGAGCTGTGACCCTGTCATACAGTCTAATCTGCCACCTAAGAGGTGCAGGTGTCAGCATGATATGTCCCCTGGCAGTTTGCACAGCAGACAGCAGCAGTGACCACTAGGACTTGAGAAAGAACACGGAAAGCAAATGCAGCAAGACTGAGACCATGAAGAGGTGGTGAGCAGGAAATCAGGCCTTCTGCTCCAGCCAGCATTTAGGAGACCAGAAAGGGGAGAGCAGGCCAGTGCTCAGCAGTGCCAGGAGCACTGCTGTGCCATGAGCACTGCTGTGGGGAGAGGAAGCTGGGCTTGGGGGATCTGCACGATGTCATTAAAGCCTGAAAAGAAGATGGAAGAGATATGAGAAAGAAGTAACTTTTGAAATTAAATGATGCTACCTGATGAAATTGGTCCCTGCCCATTTGGTGACAGAAAAGAAAAAGAAAATATTTGGTAATGACCCTTGACCTCAGCAAAGACTATTGAAAAAGACTCATTGAGATGCAAGGACCTAAACTGATCCAAAGTATTCATTCTTCCACAGCAATCTCTAAACTACACAGCTGTAATTCCACATCTACAGTGGCTGCCTTGTATGGTGTCAGGTGCCCAATGCAGCAGGGCTCTGAAGCTGCATGCTACCTTCCTCCCCTTCCCTTCAGGCCTACACACAGCTAAGATATTTCACCCCTCCAGAAACCAGCACTATCACAGATTGGGCTGCACTTCAGACAAAACAAAACAAAAAAAAACAAACAAAAAACCAAACCCACAAGTTATTTGGGGACTGTGCCTAAATCCCTACCTTCTTCCTCAGGGACTGTTCCAACCCAGCAGGAAAGCACTGGGTCACTGAGGTGGCATGGCAAAGGGGACCTGACTCCAAAGGCCCTTCCCAGGACACACGGCCACAGGACACAGCTGTATGAAGTGAAATGCAGTCTGCCATTTTGGGATAGCTGCACACACTGCAGAGCTAGCTGTTTCCCAGCCAGTGCCACCAAGGTGACACGCTGTGGCACTGGGGAAAATAACTGCCAACAGCAGCACATCCTGAGCCAGCTGCTGCACATATCTCACCAGCAGTCCCATAGATGTCCATACCCAGCTTCAACAGTTTAAGTCAAAATTAAAAAACTAAAATAATTAAAAAAAAAAATTGGTAGCTGAAGTATATGAACATCCTCTTGAAGTCTCCCTCCTGCAAATACCACATGTGAGCTGCCATGGCACAGACTGATTTGGGGCTCTGACCCACCCTTTCACAGGCTTTAGGCTGGGAATTGACTTGAGCCCAGCACTGGATGCCAAAAAACATTTTGGACTTAGGGGACATGGTTTTAATTTATTGTCTTTCATCACAACATGCAGCTGACAGCACCCAGGCTGGACAGTCCAGGTCCTCAGCCAGACTGAATTCAGAGTCACTGCAATTTATGAAAAAAGGAGCAAGGAGAAATCTGTTCCCCAGACTGTGGGACAACCTAGCCACTGAGCACCCTCCTCCCTGCACTCCTGAGCCTGGCACAGCTCCATCAGGACAACTGGCTAAAGATTTGAGAAAACACTGTGTTTTCTCTGGCACATCTTTTCCCTCTACCCTTTGATCTGGTAGCTTAATGTGCCTTGAAATAGCCTCTGTACCAGTGTGACATACAGCATAGGTCAGAGTGAAGGGGCTGGCCCAGTATCCAACATGCTCTAAAAATTTATCCTGGATCCACGGACTGCACTGCCAAAGTCCACATCACACCTGCATCAGTGTAAACTAAATCTAAAGCTGATCAAGCCAAAGTGCCAGAAGTCACCTGGAAGAACATAAACCTGCACATTAAGGTAAGCTGATAACCAGGTGGAAAAGGGGAAAAGTGACTTCTACAAGTGAGACCTTGCTCAGAGGTCAGCAAGCTCAGGAGCACATTGAAAACTGCCAATAGTCAAGCTGAGTTAGACCTTGAAAAGGTATGTAACATCATTCCCAGCAAGGCTATAACCATGAAAAGAAAGGGATGAGGAGATGCTGTCTCCCTCAGCAGAGCAGGGGTGAAGTGACAGATCATTCCACCCAGTCCTTGATGCCCCTCAGACACCATCACTCCATGCTCACTGGAAGGACTCTTGTTCCACCCCTTCGCTACTTCCTTATGTAGGCAAGGCTTTCTTTTCATCCCAAGTCCAGATACTTTAATGTTCTTTTCTGGTTAGTGCTAGAGGTAAGAAGTTGTACTTCAATCATGTAAAAAAAGCTAAGGCATGTAATTCTATTTAATGTTTCTATCTTCTTCCCCAGGCAGACATGGACATGCCTACCTATAGCTCCAGCATTATTTCTACCACATTTGCATAGTAGTGCAGAAATAACTTTGAAGTTCAAGATCCGAGTTTGACCTTTAAGTTGCAGTTTTCAATAGCCATATCTTGCTGGATGGGGTGAATACAGCTGGTATCCTGCCAATTCCTAATTCCTTTCTGGATATTCCCTTTCAGTGTTCATTATTTCTAAGGCACAAGAACCAACTCACCTCTGTATTCCTTCCCTTACTAACACAGTGCTTTAGCTGGGATTCTTATTAGACTTTTTCTTCTCAGAACTGATTAATAACACAGCCTTTTTTCCTCAACGCCAGGCAGTCTTTCAATGTCTCCTTACATGAGCTGAGAAACATTGTGTCTTCAATAAAAGCTATTTTTTTGGTGTCCTATGGCTGAACCACACAATTCCTGCATTGTACCAGCTATGCTTTTTCACATAATGAAGCCAACAGCAAAGCAGTGAGGGGAAAGAGAATGTGCAGTCTTACATGTGACCCTGAGATCTGCATGACACCAGCTGCTCGAGTTTACACTCACCATAGCTGTGCATTCTGCACCAGTGCTATTCATCATTTTGTGCCATGACATAAAGATGCTCCAGAGTGAATCAGGAGATAGAGAAGGCTTTCTTACAACTTCAGTTCAGTGATGGGCAGCTTATGCCATTCAATGCTCTTCTTCAGCAACTATCTTTGCAACAAAAATCTGATTCAACATGTGATTCCACGGGTCAAAATTCAGTTTGTATTTCCTTAGCTTTGCCTCTTCACTCCCCTTGTTCTGGTTAAAACGCTGTAACACTGCTGAAATGTCTGTAAGCCATCCTAATTACTGCAGTCACTTTTGCATCCTTTTTTGGCACTATTCTTCTTGTCTCAGTCAAGCTCAGTCATTTTATCAGCAGCCTCATCCCCAAAAAGCTGACAACAGTACAGCTTCCTTTGCTCACCTTGGTTTTGCTGCATCTTCCCCACAAGTGTTAAGTGTTTCTGCACTTTGTCCCCCCGTTATGTCCTTACGGTTAGCAGTCTGTGACACCAGCTGATTTAATATTCCTTAAAAGCAGCACCTATTACTCATAGTTTTTCTCCTATTGCCAGGGTCTGTTATCTTCTGGAGCCTGCAGCTAGAGGGAAGAAGCTTTACCAAGTTGTTACTGTCCCATACAGTTGTCCAGCTTCCTCAGTGACACTGTCCCTGCATGCCCTCCTATTCTCTCTCCTGCAGTTCTAATCTTCATGTGCTTGGGATTTCTTGTGTTTGGCTTTTTTTAATTTCCCATACTGCTTTTGTTGCCGCTTTTTCAGGGACTCTTTGTTTGGTTTTGGTTTTCTGTCGGGTTTTTTTTGTTTGCTTGTTTGTTTAAAAAAAGCTGACATTTGCACAGCAGTTAGAGCAGCAATCTAACATGCGTGGGCATAATTCATATAACTCAGTATCCCTGTGGGCTTGTACTCCAGTTGCTAGCCTGTATTCACACCCCTCCTGCCACCTCTTCAGTGCTATTCTAATGCCATGCCTACCTGTGCTGAAATCATACATTCATTTCCCTGTGCAGAGATTGCCTCAGTTTGTACCCACTGTTCCCCCAGGACCATCCTATGCATCCTCAGAGGTGCTGTTTATTCTTTATAAAACCAATGTAGTTGCTACTGCTGCATCAACAGCATCATCATGCAGCGAGGACCATGACATCCCAAAGCAGGCTCTGACAGATGCCTACCTGTGCTGAAATCATACATTCATTTCCCTGTGCAGAGATTGCCTCAGTTTGTACCCACTGTTCCCCCAGGACCATCCTATGCATCCTCAGAGGTGCTGTTTATTCTTTATAAAACCAATGTAGTTGCTACTGCTGCATCAACAGCATCATCATGCAGCGAGGACCATGACATCCCAAAGCAGGCTCTGACAGTCACACTTCCATTTAAATTGCCATTGCTGCCTTATCTCTGGTGTCAGCCTCCTTGGCAAGAGCAAGGGTTATTTGCACCCTTATTTTCAATTTTGCTGTCTATAAATCATGCTTTCTTACAACATAAGCTATTGTACATGTGCTGACATCTGCAATGGCCAATCCAAGTACCCTTCTGGCGCTCAGAGAGCCAGTCCAGCATCGACTGTTGCCAGCCAGCAGATTCTGACACACTGTAAACACCAGCATGTTTCTCTTTTGCCCGTGCTAAGTGCTGCACTAAGGCATGGTCTGTCCTACCAGCCCTTCTCCACGCTGCCTGCAGAACGAAGGCCATGCTTGCCTGCTAGTCTCTCACTTCGAGCTGACCTGAGTGTCTGCCATTACTTGTCAGCTGCCACACACTGGAGCACTGCCAAAGTCTGCAAGCCACCATACAAGCAATCTTTGATCTCTTCATCAGTGTGTTAGCACCTAACATATTATCACCATTTGTACGTACTCTCTTGGAGCACCTAAGTCACAGTAATTTGCCTTTCATCTGCTCCTGGCCAACAGGCAATAATTCTGCTTTGGAGATCAGAAGCAGTGCTATCAACCATGAGTAGCAACTTCTGGTTCCTTAGATTATACTATGGCTTTATTGAATTTTGTTTATACTTTAGCTCCTGGCTAACAAGTTAGCTCAGCCTATATGTCATACATTGCATCCTTCTAGTTCCTTCTGTTGGCAGAAGGATGATTTATATGAAAGTCCTTTCCTGACATACCCAACTTCTCATGCCCCAAGAATGTAACTTCCTAAACAAGGACAGGGCACTTGGCTATCACTCCTTCTCTGAAGCACTGAGCCACTTGCATTTTTTCCATCTGGACTCTTCTGTCTGAGCAGACTGCAGGGTGCTGAGGGTCACTAGACCCTACAGACTTTCTCCCACTTTGAGGTTCAGCCCCCAGTAAACACTAAGTTAAGCATGATGAATTTGAAGCCAAAAAGACACTACCCCATATTCCCAATGCCACAAGTACCTTGCCATGCAATTACAGCTTTCCTCTGTGTTCTAAAATGTGATACTCTCCCATTCCCAAACAACAGCTATCTGCTCTAGATGCATCTGGTTTTGAGTAGCACCTTAAAACAGGTCATCTCATCTTCTGTCTAGCAGCTTCTGGTCTGCACAGTTGAAAGCAGTAACTTGCAGTGCCAGTGCCAAGGGGCACACTGATCACTGTCAAAGTTATTTGCCAACCATCAGAACACAGCAGCAGGCTTTGAGGGTAGCCAGTCTTTTCAGATACCTGTACAGTAGTGTTGGTAAACATGAACTTTAAAAACAGTCACTGTGTATTCATTCATCTGTTGAACCTGCTGACTGATGCCAAGGAATCCACCACCTGTGGCATACTGAAGAGCTGCAGTGACACCCACTGGGATAAAAGTATGCATGCTCTCTTTACCAAGGACCTAACATCACTTAGTGTCTTATGGCATCAGGGAAATTCCCTTTTATTTAAATATCAGTTAAAGGCATGATCACAGCATGGCCTACCAAGTGCACTGAGGTGCAGCACATCACCTAGTATGGTGGACATTAGTACCTCACTACCTCTGCACTCCACTTCTATCCCAAGAGGGAGAGACAGCTCCTACAACCAGGTCCTGCATTTGCAGGGCCAAAGATTTATTTGTGCCCTTCCCACAGACACTCCCAACTGCTGCTCTTGCTGTTTCCTTTCTCCCACAGGCAACCCCACGTAGCAGAAGAGTTACAGGATTTGTGAACACCCGTACATGTAACATCCCACACCCAGTTCACAGAGTGGGAGGCCACAATGCTAAAGAGAGGCAGGAGCTGTGAAGAACTGTTCCTCAGGAGATGGAATTCTAAACCCATTTCATGAGTGGGAACATTCTGGCTCAGTCCTACACATCTAGTTTCACACAGATGGCAGGAGGAACGTCCGAGTCACAGACAGAAGGCTATGAAAAGCTCTCTGAAAACAGGAACGCAGAGAGCCTTGCTGCCCTCCCTTCTCTTCTCCATCGGGGAAGCTCATGGCTCCCTACACTGCGTGCATGGAGTAGCCCAGAGCAGACAGCCTCTCCTTGACAGAAATGTCATTTTGCAGCCCCCCACCCACCTGACTCGCATTATTAGCATCAGACAGGCAAGTGTGAGGGCCTTTCACTCCTTATTCATGTTATGACAAGAGGGAATGCTGGTTCTCCAGTCCTCAGCTTTAGCAATAACCCCCCTTTGCCATTAACTAAGCAGTCAGCTCACAGTCATTTCACCCTGAGTATTTTCCTCCATACCTTCACAGGGTAATAAAAAGCTCTAGTTTAGCATTACACTGTTCCCACCACTGCAATGCAGCGACTGACTTGTAAGCAACCTGTCACAGCAGGGTTTTGTACAGCACCTAGCACAGCAAGGCTCCTCTATTGCAACAGTTAATTGCCATAACTGCAAAAAATGCCATTAATTACCACAGCATTATTATTAGATATTGCAATTAATTATTTCTGTCAGACATTTAATTACACTGCACCACCCACTGGACAGCAGTGCAGTGCAAGAAGGTAAAAGCCATCCTATTCCTACCTGAAGCAGCTCAAAGGGATTCGAGGAGGAAGGAATATCCCGGTCTGAGAAAAGCTGCAGCTCAGACACTGAAGTTAACAACTGACTTGTTGAAATTCTCCAGGACCTCCCATAACCACACGCAGTCAGGGCTAGAATCTTCTTAAAGACAACTCTACTCCAGCACAGAGCTCTGCCCTCAGGGGCCAAGAATGGCCTCAGAGGTAAGAGGCCCCGGGCACAAACTCCTCAAAATTGTGCCCTGAATGCCAGGGTCACCCACAAAGACTCCTAATCCACATAAAGGCTAGCTCTGGCTAGTTTGCAACAGTCCTGCTCAGCTGAGAGGCCGGTATGGACCTTCAGCTCGCTGGCTGCATGTTAAAATAGTTGCAATGTTTGGACTGATACTCTGGACAGTCAAAAAAACTGAGAAATACACGCAAGCAGTCAAAGACAGATGGCACCAGGTTTGCCGTGCCCCCTTGTTTCTGCACTGGCACTGCAGGACACACACATGCTGGTAAGGGGTCCATGCCACTCACCATGACCCTGCCTCCCTGGGTTTTGGGGCCAGGCCCACCACGAACAGCCTACTGCAGTAAAAAGAGCCTCTTAACAGCTTCACACTCTAGACACTGCATGCTGCCAAGTACCTGGCCCAGGCAATGCAGTTTGAGTAGCAAACACTAGCACAGGGAAGGAGACCACAGAGCAGATGCTCAGCGCTGCCTGCACGTGAACAGCCTAGTTGGACACACTGTTCCGATGGAGAGGAGGAGGCAAGAGGTGTGAGAGAGTATGTACTCTTCCTTGGCAAGGAGTGCAGCAGAGACCTTTGCATCCTGTAAGGAGGGAAATGCTCAGCTGTGAAGAGGCAGGAAAAGCATCCATAGGTGTGTCAGCAAGGAGACAGAAGCAGCAACCCGCACACTAACTCAGCAGATTTGCTAATCCCTGAGACCCCAGGAACCAAGGACAACCAACCAATTGCTGCATGACACAGGGATGGTTTGGAAAGCAGTTCCTACACCCACACACAGCCCCCAGATGAGCAGCTTTTTGCTTTTTTAAATCACTAGGAGTCACACTGAGAATCTGAACTCCAATGACTGGCATACCCAGATGTCCCCACACATGCATTCACCAACAAATTCTGAGTGCAGACTCTCACAAAAGCCTCCAGATAGAGTTTTTCATGCAAGTTTTCTTAAAACTAGCTAAAAAATCCTGGTCTGAGCTGCAGAAGCATTTGTTTCTGCTGAGCTCACAGAGCCCAAACACACACACACACACACGAGCGCACACACACACAGTTTGGCAGTGGTTGTGTTCCAGGGCTGGTAATGCAAGCCATGGAGCAGGCTGCCAAGACAAGCAAGGGAACGAGCCAGGCCCCGTTTCATTGGCCACCATACGCTGCATATGGCCCTGGAACCAGCCAGCACAGTGTTCTCACCCTCCTTGAAGGCATAGGAGACCCTGTGTTTTCAAATACACCTCCACAGGGCCTTCATTAAAGGAAAATGGAAACATAATGTGGCTCTCGCTCCCGTGGTATTTCTCCCTTTCCCCCAATCTGCTCTCAAGCCTATTTCCCTCCCATGGAAAAAGAAATGTGCCTCCTGGAGCAGACCGTGCAAAAGAATGCAACTTCCATTCAACTCCACGCCTGACTGCTAAAGCGGACTTGGGACCT
>NW_008657160.1:0-5514 GCF_000695815.1 Acanthisitta chloris | reverse complement strand
CCAGTCCCAAACCTCCGGCCCTGGGCACAGCCATGTCCTCCTCATGTTGAGGACACCAGAACTGCTCACAGCACTCCGGGTGGGACCTCAGCAGAGCAGAGCAGAGCGGGAGAACCACTTCCCTCGACCTGCCGTGGTCACCGTGCTGTCCCACCCGCCCAGCCCCTCACCCACCGTGATCTGGACAGCCAGGAGCCCCTCGCCCGCGTCCTTGGCGTCAATGGTGAACTCCACGGGGAGGCTGGCAGGGACGCCCGTGGTGTTCAGCCCGGGGCCGCTCGCCTTCACCTTGCTGGCGTCGTGGGTGGGCAGTGCCTTCACCTTGAAGGGGCTGTGGGGACAGGGCAGAGCCACAGGATGCTCAGGGTGGGGTGAGACCTCGAAGGTCATCCAGTTCAACCATTAACCTGGCACTGCTGGGATGCCTAAACCACATCTCCCACAGCTTGCCCACCCTCAGGAAAAGCCACACTCCCACCCAATGTGGTGTCCTCTGCATTTTGACTGAGGTGCAATGGGGTCAATGTGGTCAACGGGGTGAACATGGTCAATGGGGTCAACAGGGTCAATGTGGTCAATGGGGTGAACATGGTCAACGGGGTGAACATGGTCAATGGGGTCGACAAGGTCAATGTGGTCAACAGGGTCAACGTGGTGAACGTGGTCAATGGGGTCAACATGGTCAATGTGGTCAACAGGATCAACGTGGTCAATGAGGTCAATGTGGCCAGTGGGGTCAACATGGTCAACAGGGTCAATGTGGTCAACAAGGTCAATCAGGTCAACAAGGTTATTGAGGTCAATGGGGCTAATGAAGTCAACGAGATCAACGAGGTCGACCACAGACTCAATCTCCTTTCAGAGAATCATAGAATCACAGAATCAACTTTCAGGTAGTTGTAGAGAGCCATGAGGTCACCCCTGACCACCTCTTCCCCAGACTAAGGCAGAGTGACCCTCCCAGTGCCCCCCCAGTGCCCCCAGCTCACCTGCGTGGCACCTCCTCGTCGCCGTAGCGCACGGAGATGTTGTAGGTGCCCTCGCGGGAGGGGACGTAGCTGACGCGCTGTGTCCCGTCCCCGTTGTCAGCCACGTCCACGGGCTCCACCACACCTGGGGGCACAGGGAGGGGGGGTCAGGGGGCACCCCCAGACCCTCGGAGAACCTCGTGGGGCACCCGGAGAACTTTGCAGCACCGCATGAAGTACCCCAAGACTCCCATGGGGCACCCCAAGAGCCTGTAAGGTGCCACGGGCACCCTAAATCCTTCCAGGGGTGCTTTGAGGCTGTGCAGAGCACCCCAAGATCTCACAGGGCACCCTAAGAGCTGCAACAGAGCACCCTGAGACTCCACAGAGTACCCTAAGAGCTGCTACAGAGCACCCCAAAATCCTGCAGGACACCACAGACCTCACAGAGCACCCCAAGAGCCACCACAGAGCACCCCAAGACCATGTAGGGCACCTCAAGAGCCACTACAGAGCATCCTAAAATCCCACAGAGCACCCCAAGACCATGTAGGGCACCTCAAGAGCCACTACAGAGCACCCTAAAATCCCACAGAGCACCCCAAGACCATGTAGGGCACCTCAAGAGCCACCAGAGAGCACCCCAAGACCATGTAGGGCATCCCAAGAGCCACTACAAAGCACCCTAAAAACTCTCAGAGCACCCCAATCCCCCACAGGACACCTCACAATCCCCATGGGACCACCTTTGTGCCAACCCCTCCATCACCCTTGGAGACACCACCCCAACCTTCCCTCACTCCCCAAAATGAAGTGTCCCCCAAGCCCTGACCTTTGGGGCCCTGGACCTTCACATCCAGTGGGGCCACGCCAGCCTTGCTGGTGTCCACGGTGAAGGTCTGGGGCACGTTGGCACGGACGGCACCAGGCGTCAGCCCCGGCCCCGAGCACTTCACCTTGGATGAATCCACCACATCCGTCACTGGCACCTTGAAGGGACTCCCTGGGAAGGGTTGAGGGGCATGAGCTGAGGACACCACAGGGCACAGGGTGGTGCTGGTGCCCCCCAGGACCCTCCCAGTGCTCACCAGGGACTTGGTGGCCACCGTAGGTGACGTTGAGGCTGTAGGTTCCTGGTTCGTAGGGCACATACTCCACGGAGCAACTTCCATCTTTGTTGTCCGTGCAGGACATTTTGGCCTCTGAGGGACCTTCTACAGCCAAGCCAAGGCCACCGGTGCCAGCACCCCTAAGGTGGGGGGCACAGGGGTCAGAGGGGCACCCCAGAACACTCCAGCACCCGGGAGAGGTCTCCAGGGTGGGCACGGGAGGAGAGTTTGGGGCTCGGAAGGGGTTGGGGGGCATGAGGAGGAGGAAGATTGGTGGGAAGAAGAGATGTGGGGTGTAGAGGGAGCAGGGGCAGGTGTGGAGTGGGTGGAGGGAGATTTGGGGTACAGGGAAGGAGATTTGGGGTACAAGGAGGTGGATTGAGGGCGGACTAGAGGCACATGGAGGGAGATTTGAGGGGTGTGCAGGGAGAGCTGGTGCCCAAGGAGGTGGATTTGGTGCCCGTGGAGGTGGGTTTGATGCCCCAGGAGGTGGGTTTGGGGGTGTGGAGGGAGATATGATGCCCAAGGAGGTGGATTTGAGGGGTGTGGAGGGAGATTTGGTGCCCAAGGAGGTGGATTTGAGGGGTGTGGAGGGAGATATGATGCCCAAGGAGGTGGATTTGAGGGGTGTGGAGGGAGATATGTTGCCCAAGGAGGTGGATTTGAGGGGTGTGGAGGGAGATTTGGTGCCCAAGGAGGTGGATTTGAGGGGTGTGGAGGGAGATATGATGCCCAAGGAGGTGGATTTGAGGGGTGTGGAGGGAGATATGTTGCCCAAGGAGGTGGATTTGAGGGGTGTGGAGGGAGATATGATGCCCAAGGAGGTGGATTTGAGGGGTGTGGAGCGAGATTTGGTGCCCATGGAAGTGGGTTTGGTGCCCATGGAGCTGTATTTGGTTCCCATGGAGATGTATATGGCGCCCCAGGAGCTGTGTTTGGGGGTGTGGAGGTGGGTTTGGTGCCCATAGAGGTGTATATGGCACCCAAGGAGGTGAATTTGGGGGTGTGGAGGGGAACTTAGTGCCCCAGGAGGAGGGTTTGGTGCCCCAGGAGATGTATATGGTGCCCCAGGAGGTGGGTTTGGTGCCCCAGGAGATGTATATGGTGCCCATGGAGCTGGGTTTGGTGCCCCAGGAGGTGGATTTTGTGCCCCAGAAGCTGGATTTTGGGTTGGCATCCACCCCAATCCCCACAGACCGAGGTGCTCACCTGGTCTCCACGGTGAACTTGTTGGGCTGGTTGGTGGTGCCACTCTGGATGCCAGGGCCGTGCACGCGCACGCGCGCTGGGTCGCAGCCCTCGGCCACAGGCACGCGGAACGGGCTGTGGGGTACGGCCGTGCCAGCGTAGCTCACCTCCACCGTGTGCAGCCCTGGGGACAGGGACACCTTCCTCACTCACCACGTCCTCCCTCACCTCCTGCTGCCCCCTAATCACACCCTCCCTCACCTCCTGCTGCCCACTCTGCCCACTTAGCACATCCCACCACACACAAATCCTGAGGGCACTTTCTTAGGACTCTTCTCCTCCTTTTCTTTCTGACTCTTCCCCTTCTTTTCTTTCTTAGGACTCTTCTGCTTTTCTTATGATTCTTCCCCTTCTCTTATGATCCTTCTCCTCCTTTTCCTTCTTTATGACTCTTCCCCTTCTTTTCTTTCTTACAACTCTTCCTCTCCTTTTCTTATGACTCTTCCCCTTATGATTCTTCCCCTTCTTTTCTTTATGACTCTTCTTTTCCTTCTTATGATTCTTCCCCTTCCTTATGATTCTTCCCCTCCTTTTCTTTCTTGACATTCTTCCCCTTCCTTATGATTCTTCCCATCCTTTTCTTTCTTGACTCTTCCCCTCCTTTTCTTATGATTCTTCCCCTCCTTTTCTTTTGATTCTTCCCCTCCTTTTCTTCTGATTCTTCCCCTTCTTTTCTTTTGATTCTTCCCCTTCTTTTCTTTTGATTCTTCCCCTCCTTTTCTTTTGATTCTTTCCCTTCTTTTTTGATTCTTCCCCTTCTTTTCTTTTGATTCTTCTCCTCCTTTTCTTTTGATTCTTCCTCCCCTTTTCTTAGGATTCTTCCCCTCCTTTTCTTTCTTATGACTCTTCCCCTCCTTTTTCCTCATGTCTCCCCGCCCCGTGCCCGCTGCTCACCCTCCTCGTAGGGTGTGTACTCCACGTGGTAGGTGCCATCTCCTCTGTCCTCCACGAAGGCCTCGGTGACGTTCCCCGAGGGGTTGGTGACACGAGTCTTGACGTGAGGACCTCCAGCCTTGCTCAGCGCCCGAGCGTCCACGTCGAACTCCGTCACGGCCTCGCGGAACACTCCTGGGTGCAAGGACAGGGGCTCAGGCTGTGGGGCAAGGAGGTGCCACCCCATGGCCTGTCCCACCACGGAGGGGTGGAGTGGGTTGAGGGGGTGGATGGAGCTTAGAGATCATCCAGGCCCAAATCCCTGCCCTGACTGCTCAAGGTTGGTCATGGTTTCAGACAACCTGGTCTCAAGGGGTTGGGATGGAGCTTAGAGATCATCCAGGCCCAAATCCCTGCCCTGACTGCTCAAGGTTGGTCATGGTTTCAGACAACCTGGTCTCAAGGGGTTGGGATGGAGCTTAGAGATCATCCAGGCCCAAATCCCTGCCCTGACTGCTCAAGGTTGGTCATGGTTTCAGACAACCTGGTCTCAAGGGGTTGGGATGGAGCTTAGAGATCATCCAGGCCCAAATCCCTGCCCTGACTGCTCAAGGTTGGTCATGGTTTCAGACAACCTGGTCTCAAGGGGTTGGGATGGAGCTTAGAGATCATCCAGGCCCAAATCCCTGCCCTGACTGCTCAAGGTTGGTCATGGTTTCAGACAACCTGGTCTCAAGGGGTTGGGATGGAGCTTAGAGATCATCCAGGCCCAAATCCCTGCCCTGACTGCTCAAGGTTGGTCATGGTTTCAGACAACCTGGTCTCAAGGGGTTGGGATGGAGCTTAGAGATCATCCAGGCCCAAATCCCTGCCCTGACTGCTCAAGGTTGGTCATGGTTTCAGACAACCTGGTCTCAAGGGGTTGGGATGGAGCTTAGAGATCATCCAGGCCCAAATCCCTGCCCTGACTGCTCAAGGTTGGTCATGGTTTCAGACAACCTGGTCTCAAGGGGTTGGGATGGAGCTTAGAGATCATCCAGGCCCAAATCCCTGCCCTGACTGCTCAAGGTTGGTCATGGTTTCAGACAACCTGGTCTCAAGGGGTTGGGATGGAGCTTAGAGATCATCCAGGCCCAAATCTCCTGCTCTGGTTGCTCAAGGTTGGTCATGATTTCATCCAGCCTGACTTTGAGGAGTCAATCATGGAATGGTTTGGGGTGGAAAAGACTTTAGGGATCATCCAGGCCCAGATCTCCTGCTCTGGTAGCTCAAGGTTGGTCAAGGTTTTATCCAACTTGGCCTTGAGGAGTCAATCA